>NC_048307.1:57298218-57498986 GCF_013100865.1 Trachemys scripta elegans | reverse complement strand
GCCTCCTCCCCCCACACCCCCCTTACCTGCTTCAGGCTTCCCGCGAATCAAATATTCGCGGGAAGCAGGGGAGGGGGCGGAGACTTTGGGGAGGGGGCGGGGTTGGGCGGGGGTGTGGGCGGGGCTGGGGGCGGGGCCGGGGGCTGTGGAGTGTCCTCCATTTGGAGGCACAAAATATGGTAACCCTAACTTATCAGGGATGGAGTTTTTATGAATGGACAGAATGAATTGTATTCCATATCCATCTAATTAAATTTTTAGTAAAGCCATCTTATCTAAACTGAAGTTGGTAGGCAGAATTTCCTCCAATCCAGATGCTGACATTTTGTGCATAATTTTATTATCCATTTAAGCAAGGATATTCACCTATAGAAACTCCTGTGCATTTCTCTCTTCCCACCCCACTTTTTTTTTGTTAATGATTGAGATAGACACAGATAACATGGTGACTGGGAGAAAACTCAAGAAACAGACTTCATTAAGAGTGTCTGCTAAAGAAGAGGAAAGCAAGTCCTTAAATTCTTGATAAAAATCAGTAGAGAAGCCGTTATGCTAGGGCATCTTGTTTGCTTTGTGGCCCTGAATATTCACTACTTTTTCAAGGTTAGTTTTGCTTTTACATTCCATTTTAGGAAGCTCAATCTTATTAGAGTAAAATACTTTTTAAAAATCAGTCATTTTGAAATGGAGTGTAAAGACTGTGGTAGAAAAGATCAAATTCTGCAGCGATCGGCTTTGTAGAGCCTTTTCACTTACCTCCATTACCTTTTATAAGTGCATTCCTAACAACATATTACTTCACCATATTTTTTATATTTTATCCACCTCAGCTGACTATGCTGCTATGCATTTTACAGTCTTACCCTCCAAGAACTAGACAGGATCACTGAAAACTTTCCTTAAATATCTTACCTTACCAAAAAGAATCCTGTGGTATAATGATCCCACACACATGCACCGAACTACACTAATGATACTGAAAGCTGAAACATTTCAAAACAGGTGTTCTAGAAAATTGTGGCTTATTTTAACATTGTTAATATTATATTAAAGGTGTTATCATTTGACCAAACCCTCTATTGTTAGATGGCATCACTGTACTTTATTAGTGCACAGTACTAAGATAATGAGAAAATTATAAAAAACAAACAAACACTAAAGGTCAAATTAATGTCGAAGGCTACCATCTTGCAAAGATGTATATACATGCTTAACTTTACATACATGACTAGTTCTACTGATTTAAATAGGAGAACTCACATGCATAAAGTGTTTGTGAGATATGGGCCTTAGTTACTCCGGTGTAAATCCAAAGTAACCCCAAACCTACGCTCCTGTAGCTGAGGTCAGAATTTGTCCACAAAACTCAGTAACCACTGGATCAGAAACTGCACAAAATAATCTGGTCTAGTAGAGAAAGATATACCAGTAGTTTAGAACTACTAAGCCACCTCACATTTCAAGTTTTGCAGCCTTTGGATGGAGAAGCCAAAGTACTTTGCTGCGGGTGGTAAATAAAAAATGTCTAATTCATTCGTAGAGTTCCTCCAAACCAGAACAAACTCCTCTTCTAATTTGCTTAGAACCACAGAAATTTAGCACCACAAGTATTTTAATTATTTTTTCAGAGATATTATCTAGAGTAAGATTCTCACACCTTCTTCCCACTTTAATAGGAAAGGCATCAGATTACATTTCCTTTCAGCATAATTTCTAACTTTTGCTCTTTGAAATTAACAAACAACAAAGCAAATCACACAGGATCCATCTGCATAATTATTTTCCCCTTAAAAATAGTAAGCTTCATCTTTGAACAAATTGACTGCCAGCCCCAGGGAATTTCTAAATCTCAATTAGTTTATGGAGTACACTTCCTGGCTGCCCCCTGGGAGAAATAAACCACAGGGCCAAGTTCTCCAAACTTATTACAAGCTTACAGTTTCCCTCCAGATCTCTAAGCTTTTTCCATGATTTCAGCTGAAATCATAAACAATATGCTCAGGTGAAATCATACTTTGTTGCGTCTTTCTATTAGGGGTATATTTGCTTAGAATGAAGACCACCTTTCTAACATGAAAGTAGCAGTAAACCCCAGAAGCTTAATTAATCCCATACATGACAGTCTAGCATTAAAAAAAAAACCCTAACAAGCTTTTCTGCTACTGAAAGTTATTTTATTGGTGTTGACATATTTTAAGTATATATTTGTACTCCCCTCCCTCTCCTACAGCTTAAATTTATTATCTTAATTTTTCAGTATAAAATAAAGTGACTCTTGTGTTGAGAAGAAACCAAGACAACCAAATAATAGTTTCTGTTTTTAAAGGAATGACTGGTAAGTGGACAATGAATATCCCTGTAATGTTTCAGTGTATTCAAAAAACGTACAAGAAGAGTGGAAAAAGAATTACTCTTATTAACATATCATTACCATGAACGGATTCATTGTCCACTTGAAGTCTAGTCTATTTGGGAAAAAAAAACCTTAAAAACTGAGTTCAAAGTATTTTCAGACAGTACACCCACCCCGGAACCTCCACCCACTCTCCCTCCTCATATTTTTTTCTGGTATTACAATCATATTTTCTTACCACATAAATTAAAAAATAAAGTTCTCTCCCTTGTTGCTGTGTAAAATAAACAAAAAAGGGGGAACTTACAGATTTACTAGAGAAGCAGTGAAAATGACAAGATGCTGTTGAATGTACAAAGTAAATAAACGGAAAACATTAAGAAAGATTTTCAATTGCTAATACATCTCTCTTACAAAGCTCTGTGTGTTACTTGTAACAACAATAGGTACAAAAGTTTCAGAGAATGAAGATTCTCTTGTTTCATTGTTAGTTTTATGTAGCTAGATGACAGCTGTGTTCAGTCACTTGTTGGGAGGTGAATTTTGGAGAATTCTGATTTCACTTGTTCTGGAAATGATTAGATTGTGGGTTTTATTATTCATAAATTTTAAGCATAGGCGTATTTTGACTTCTATATGGGGAGTATATAGAAGTGAGGGGCTCCAGTCAGGCCAATGGGGCAATGCATGGGGTGGGGAGCAAATTCTGTGCCTGCTCACAGCGGTGCCATTTCAGATTTTTCGGGGGAGGATGGGCAACTTTAACCGTGATTCCAGGGACTACACAGGCAACTGAAAACTCTAGGTTTTTTGCAAATAATAACATAGAAATTATCTGACAGGAGCACTGTATCTAATTCCTATATCAAGAAAGAAAATTAAATAAATATTAGACCCACTCAGCTCCAGTACTAACATGTTCTGATCTTGTGGCAAGTCACTTAAGGGACACTGGTTAGGTTTAAAATTGTAATGTACAGTAACTCTTCACTTCACATTGTCCCGGTTAAGGTTGTTTAGTTTTTGATCTATTAGAGAACATGCTCGTTTAAAGTTGTGCACTGCTCCCTTATAAGTTGTTTGGCCGCCTGCTTTGTCCCCTGCTTGCAGAATTCTCTGGAAGAGCAGCCCGTCCTCGTGGGGGCTTGGAACCAGGGTGGGCAGGCACCCAGGCTATCAATTGCTGTGCTACTCCTGCCCTCTGCCTTGGAGCTGCCCCCTGTAACAAACCCCTTGCCTACTCTGTCCCCATCAGGGCCGACAAGAGTGGGGGAAGCCGGTACAAATTACCGGGGCCCAGCAGTCTGGAAGGGGGCCCAAGGCCCGGCTTCCCTGGCTTCCCCCCACCCCCCATCGGTCATGTTTAGCCAATCCACCCTTGCTGGGGGGCCCAAAAAAATTCCAGGCCCGGCTTCCCCCCCACTCTGGTTGGCCCTGTTTAGCCAGTCCGCCCTTGCTGGGGAGCCCGAAAATTTTTTTCCACCGAGGCCCGAACCTGCTCTCAGCGGCCCTGGTCACCATATCTACTCTAGCGACACCATCAGAGGACCCAACGACATGAGCCACACCATCAGGGGCTCATTCACCTGCCTGCATCTGTAATTTTCACTCCATGTATCTGAAGAAGTGGGTTTTTTACCCACAAAAGCTTATGCCCAAATAAATCTTAGTCTTTAAGGTGCCACCGGACTCCTCATTATTTCCCTGGGAAATATCCCGCCCTCTTTCACCCTCTGACTCCACCACCTCAACCAAGCTTCACAGTCATCATTGCTGTGTACAATAAATTGTTTGCTTAAAATTGTTTAAAACTTATACTGTATAATGTCTTTTGTCTTGTGAAAAAAAATTCCCTGGAACCTAACCCCTATTTACATTAATTCTTATGGGGAAACTGGATTCACTTAACATTGTTTCACTTAAAGTAGCATTTTTCAGGAACATAACTACACCGTTAAGCAAGGAGTTACTGTATATTTTTACTCAGATACTCTTACTAAAGTCAGAAGCGACCATCTAGTCTGATCTCCTACACAGTGTAGGCCACAGAACCTCACCCTCTCACTCCTGTAATAGATCTCTAATCTCTGGCTGAGTTATTGAAGTCCTCAAATCATGGTTTAAAGATGTCAAGTTACAGAGAATTCACCGTTTACACTAGTGTAAACCTGCAAGTGACCCATGACCCATGCTGCAGAGGAAGGTTAAAAAAAAACAACCAAACAAAAAAACAACAACCAGGGTCTCAGCCAATCTGATCTGGGAGAAAATTCCTTCCTAACGCCAAATATGGTGATCAGTGAGACCCTGCGCATGTTGGCAAGGCCCACCAGGCAGATACCTGGGACAGAATTCTCTATAGTAACAGAGCTCTGCCCATCTAGTGTCCTGGGTCCAGCCATTGGGGATTTTTGCTACAGGCAGTTGCTGATGGGCCACACGCCATTGTAGGCAGTCCTGTCATACCATCCCCTCCATAAACTTATCAAGCTCAGTCTTGAAGCCAGTTACGTTTTTTTTGCCCCGACTGCTTCCCTTGGGAGGATGCTCCAGAACTTCGCTCCTCTGATGGTTAGAAACTTTCACCTAATTTCAAGCCTAAACTTGTTGATGGCCAGTTTACATCCATTTGTACATCTTGTGTCCACATTGGTGCTTAACTTAGATAACTCCTCTCCCTCCCTGGTATTTATCCCTCTGAGGTATTTATAGAGAGCAATCATACTTCCCCTCAGCCTTCTTTTGGTTAGGCTAAACAAGCCACAGTCTTTGAGTCTCCTTTAATAAGGCAGGTTTTCCATTCCTCAAGCCATCCTAGTAACCCTTCTCTGCACCTGTTCCAGTTTGGATTCATCTTTCTTAAACATGGGAGACCAGAATTGCACACAGTACTCCAGATGAGGTCACACCAGTACCTTCTGTAATGGTACAAATACTTCCCTGTCTCTACTGGAAATACCTTGCCTGATGCACCTCAGGACAGCATTAGACTTTTTCATGACCGCGTCATATTGATGGCTCATAGTCATCCTGTGATCAACCAATATTCGCAGGTCTTTTTTCTCCCCTGTCACTTCCAACTGATAAGTCCCCAGCTTATAGCAAAAATTCTTAATGTTCATCCTTAAATGCATGAACTTGCACCTTGCACTATTAAATATCGTCCCATTTCTATTACTCCAGTTTACTAAGTCATCCAGATCTTCTTGTATAATATTCCGGTTGTCCTCTGTATTGGCAATACCTCCCAACTTTGTGTCATCTGCAAATTGTATTAGTACACTCCACCTTTTGTGCCAAAGTCAGTAATAAAAACGTTAAAGAAGATTGGTCCCAAGACTGATCCCTGAGGAACTCCACTAGTAACCTCCCCCTAGCCTGATACTTCACCTTTCATTATGACCTCTTGTCGTCTCCCATTTAATAAGTTCTTTATACACCTTTCAGTTCTCATATTAATCCCCACTTTCTCCAATTTAACTAATAATTTCTCACATGGAACTGTATCAAATGCCTTACTGATATCCAGGTAGATTAGATCTACTGCATTTCTTTTGTCTAAAAACTCAATTATTTTCTCAAAGAAAGATATTAGTAACTTTGTTACTACCTCTTGAATACAACAACCAAAATAACTGTAGAAAAATCTACAATTACTTTCTATCATTTAGGCTACTTACATGTGGCTCTGTACCCCCTCCCCCTGTCCCCACGTGTCTCTGTGCCCCGAGTCAGCCATTCCTCTACCCCTATGTAGCTTTGCACCTCCTCCTCCATCACCATGTGGCTTTGCACCTCCCTCCCCACTGTGGCCCTGTGCCTTCACTCCCATTCAGCCCCTGCTCCAGTGTGTCTTCCCCCACTAGCCCTTATAAGCCCCCGTCTGACCCCCCAGCACCACACACTGTATGTTTCCCCATAGCCCGTCTCCTCACCTGGCCTGACAGGCGCTGCGAAGAAGGCAGGCTTTTTCTTTTCCCTTGCTGGCTGGGAGCTGCTGCTATGTTCTGTCACCACAGTGCCCTCTGTTGGGTAAAAGGTGGAACTGCAGCAACATTTTGGCAGAAGCTTTTTTTTGCGCAAAAAAATTAAAAATATATTTGGCTCATTAATTATGTGAATGTACAGTAGCGCAGATTTCCGCCAAGAGTACATTGTACACTCAGGCTGCCTGCCTAAGGCTTGCAGTTGGGGGGGGCAACACCCCCCATCTCCCCTAACTCTGCCCATGATTTTAAGGCTATAAGAGACCATTACAGTCATGTGGTCTGACCTGCTGCATAACACAGTTCTGAATAACACAGAATTTTACCCAGTAATTCCTTCACCAATCCCATAATGTTGGTTGAGCTATATCTTGATTTAAATACTTCAAGTGATAAAGAATCTACCACATCCCAAGGTAAGTTGTACCAATGGTTAATTACTTTTACTGCCCACAATTTATGATTTATTTCAAGTATATTTATCTAGCTTCAACTTCCAGCCATTGGATCTTGTTATAGCTTTGTCTGCTAGATTAAAGAGCCCTCGACCATCAGAAATCTTCTCCCCATGAATATACTTACAGACTGTGATCAAGTCATATCTTACCTTTCACTTGGATAAGCTAAATAGATTGAACTTCTTTAGTCTTTTGCTCTCGAATTAATAATTATCACACTTAGCTCCCTCGTTCTATTGGGTTACACATGTAGTCAGGGCCGGTGGTCGCCTAGGGCGGCAGGATTTGGAGGGCAGCATTTTGCCGCCCCCGGTGAAATTCGGCGTCGGGGAGTCCTTCCACTCCAGGTCTTCGGCAGAAATTCAGTGACGGGTCCTTCACTCGCTCCGGGACCTGCCGCCGAAGTGCCCCGAAGACGCGGAGCAGAAGGACCCCCGCCGCCGAAGACCCCAGGCTGCCTGAATGCTTAGAGGAGGAGCGCTGCCGCGTAGGGCGGCAAAAACCCTGGCACCGCTCCTGCATTTAGTACACATAGTCAACAACCTGCAAGATGATACCTACCCTAAAACCTCACCTCTTTCACTCCTTTAAATATAGGTTGCTCTAAATAAATTTAGTTACAACAATACAAACCTGCAGAAGCACAGACGCAGCTCAGACAGGTTAACCCAAAAAAAGACTTTGCAAGTTTGGAGCAAACCTATTACAAAATGTCTTATCATAGGCCAGCATTCACAAGACCTGCAACCTGCCAAAAAAGAACATGATAACTACTGAAAACTGTACATGTATCTTCACAAAAGAACTTAAAAATATTATTTATCTCAAATGCTTCTGTAAAGATAACTTCATGATGCATTTTTAAAAATCATTTTCATGTAGAAAAGTTTTCTCAAATGACAGGGTGAGTTACCATATAACTGTATTTTTAAAATATATTGTCCCTCTGATGCAGTCTTAACTCAGGGCTGAAATAAATCAGATTGAAAAGAATAATCTATTGCACTCATTTTGAAGGAACTCATTATGGGTATTAAGAAACATTTATTTCATTCTCTTTCAAGGTTGCCCACATTGTGATAGAATTTCAACAGATACATTTCTGAAGGGTGGACTGATTCTAGAAACTTCCATGCATATAGATATGGAATGGACCGTCTTAAAAGCAATTTGAATATTCTTCTTTTCCCTTTCTTGAGGGATATTCCTTCCCTTCCAGGAGAAATATTAAATACTACAGAGAAGCATACCTCTCTCCCCACAATGAGGGAAAAGGGAAAATGCTCCCACACTGCCCTTGTTAATTGGCTTCATCCCTTCTTAATTACTACCCTGCTGTCTGTCGTGCCCTCAGCCTGCCCTCTAGCTCCTTGTGGCACTAAAATGAAAATTTAATGTTGATACAAAAGGAGGAAAGCAGAGCAACATGGTTTTGGTACGCCTTGCCTTTTTTTTGCCCTCCCCCCTCTTTTTTTCCCCCCTCACAACGGGGTGATTAAAAGTGAACACAGTATGGCAAGGGAGGATCCCACTGAGATGATTCATTACTGATGCTCAATGGAAACAGAACTACAGACTAGGTAGGCTACAAGTAAACTTCTCTATAAAATTAAGACAACTGGACTGAAATCCTAGCCATGCTAAAGTCAAAGGGAATTTGCTATTGATTTGAATAGGGCCAGAATTTCACCTGTAGTCATCTCTGCTTAACCAGTCTCCTCTGATTGTTGCCCATTGTATTGGCACTATGCATTGTTCATGCAATTACTTGAACTTTTTAAATTTTGTACTGCAATCCTGAAAAGGAACCTCACTTTACTTTTGCCCCCATTGTCTGATAACCTCAAACTCTAAATACTTGCAGCCAGGCCTGACTGAAAAGTCCATCTTAATGGAGCTGACTGAATATTAACATTGTGTTGATTTATCATTTTGAATCTTTTCTACAGTGGTAAAATGTCTCTCTTTTCCTTCTTTTTGGCATGACAATGCACATGGGGAGGGAGAAAAGGTCCTTGGTTGTCACCTACCCAGTCTTGGACTTCAGTGCTTATTTTTCATGGCCATGCTCCAGTCTTCTGTATTTTGATGACAGAATCCTGGTTTCCATCCCAAGTCCTCCCAGCAACTCTCCACCTTCCCAGAAAGCAGCAGTGTGGTGCAAGCAGAATAAAAAGATGTTTATAAAACATTCATTCCTCTGCCCAACACTACATTTTGATTAAAAAGAAGTGGCAACCTTGCTTTGAACTTTGAATGTTATTAAAAACCCATCATATAGGACCAAAGACTTAGATGTTGTCATTTTCTATCTGTTAAACTTTTCTGCTCTCGAAATAAAACATTAAGATCTTTTGTACAATAGCCAGGCCTTCTTTAAAATATTATGCTAAGGGTTCCCTTTCTATTTTCATAACACCACAATCCCTAAAGTACTCATGCCCCCTGCCACCTCCTCTTAGGAGTAATAAAGCCTTACATTTGATACATTTCTTGTTTAAAATTTACAATACTACACTATCAACCTGGTAGACTCTGCTCACCAGAAAGTAAATGTCTTTGAGAAATCTCTGTGTAAACTGTGGTGCGTAACATTTAGTTTCCTTCACAGACTCTTTCTCTCTCACCACACACACACACACACACACACACACACACACACACACACAGAGAGAGAGAGAGAGAGAGAGAGAGACAGGGAAAGGGCAGTATCTGATCATGTTACTTTTACACAAAACACTTCAATCCAATGTTTCATCTTAATCTGTAGTAAACACGAATCCACGTAAAAATGAACACATACTCTTTTTAACATGCCTAGAACAAAAATCAACTGAAAGTAAAATCATGATGTTTTTCATGGACACATTTTTGGGCTAAGCAATGCCCCTTAAATAAAATTAATCCCAATAATCTCCATTCAGTTGTAATGGTTTTAAATTTAGTATTGGAAAGCACTAGCATGTGAGGAACATGTAGTCAAATACAAGAAACTGAGCTATTCCTACATTGCAAAATCCAAGTACAAAAAATAAACTCCCTTTAAAACAAAACAAAATAAATGAAATATACATTGTACAGAGAATGCAGGATTATTTCCTATTCAGATGATGGCTTGTACTAATTAAACATTTTAAGCTAAATCTGGGCTACATAGTAAGAATTAAAATACACTTAACTTCTTCATGATAGATCAAAACTGATGTATCCAACATTATGTATCAGCAAAAGTACTCTAAACACAGATGGGGAAAATGGGTGTATGGATCACATTACTATATAATATCTGCCCTCTTTAATCAATTACAAAGAAACGTGAGCTCCAGCAAACAACAAGTTAGTAGTTTGCATCTGATTACGAGAACATTCCACAGGCTGTGTCAGAAAAAGGAACTAGAGGGATGTAGTGAATTTGGGGGGATAGATAACGGCAAAAGTGTATTTGTATTTCTAGGGCTATACAAATCATATTGTCCTCTAGGGAGTATAAGAACAATATTGTCCCTTGTGACTGTAGGGACAGTGAAAACGAACTAGAGTGACTAATAACTGGGGGAACACCAACATCCACAGACAGAGGAAAAGCTGACTGAAGGTTCTCTAACTCTTAGACTGTAAACTCTTTGTGGGGACCTTTTTGTGCAGATTGATTCAGTAGGGCCTTGGTCATGATCAGATTCTCTGGCACTACAGCAGTACAAAATAATAACTGCAACAAAGAGGAGTCTTTCATCATGTCCATATAGTGGCAAGAATAAGAATACACAAAGATACATAAATAACAACATTCTACCGCTTTCCCGGACAAGTTCCACCTGGCGAATGAAAGCTGGTGGCATATTTGCCAATGTTAAGTGACAAAACTAGACAATCTTTCTCCGTGAAGGAGCAAATAATTTAAGATTTCAGAAACTAATTAATATCCTTAACTGTACTTGGAAACATCCTGGACACTTGCACAGAGTATGAAGCACTTGCATAATAAGTTCTCATTGGCATACCCTCTCTGTGCTGCTATGCAGCCTCGTAGAGGTAATCATTGTAGCATCATGTACAGCACATTACAGTAGTCTGGCACATAGGTGGACAATTGTGGTCAAGTCTATATTTGAGGGGGGACACAATCTCTTGCACAACTAAAGATGAAAAGAGAGCACTATAAAAACCTGACCTATGACTTTCATTCTTAGTTGTTAGCTACAGAAACACTACAGGACAATTTATATGACACAAGAATGGTATCCATAAAGTCACATCTATAACTATCTGTATATAGGAATAGCAACAATAGAGATCTACAGAACAAAGTGAAGAGGATCAAGAGATGTATTATAAAGTGGAAAAATGGCCTCAAACTAAAAAGATGAGCTTGGGGAAAGATAGATATAGATTAGATACAGATCTCTCTCTCTCGCCAGAATCCCAAGAGAAGCCAGCAAGTAAATGTCACAGTTGTGATGCCATCTGAGAGATTTATTTCTCTAGAACACATAGACCACCTCTCCGATAACACCAGGGCAGTGAAATAGAGCTGACTTCAGGTATAAAAACAATAGCACAGTAACCCAAAGGATTGATGTTCATGATCAAATCCCACTTAGAATAGAAACCTGGTGTATTGTATTATAAAAATGCTACTAAGGGAAATGGGTATGTTGCTAAAGGCAATGAATACATTTGGCCAAAGACTTGGGACTTAATTGCACTACTGATCAAAACACATTGGATTAAACTTTGTTCAGCGGTTATAAATGAAAACCCACATTACTTCATCCTGAAACAAAACAGAAAAAAAAATTCCAAAGCCATTTACCACACAGCAGAGAAATGAAATGAGCGGTCAGGGAGAACTAATCCTGTAGCGATGTTATTGATACTTTGGGCAGCAACCACATGTTGCCTTTCCCATCCATTTACAAGACCTCGGAGTCACAGAAGTAGCTACACATGTCAAAACTCCTCCACATACTGTCCATTTCCATCTTCCCAATAAAACTGTCAAAGGCTAACCTCAACATACTGTAGAGCACTTCCCAATTCTAATTACACTGCAAATTAAAAGAATTAACAGGCCTAGGTCATAACCCTACCTTGTTAGTGGGCTAGGGGCTCATTTGTCACTGGTTGGGGTCCATGCCAAGTCAAGGAAACACAAAGCCTCAACAGATCAGTTACACATCACTGGTGCAAATTAGAAGCATGATTTTGATGCAAGAACAAGGCTTTAATTTTCCCCAGAAGTGTAGTGTCAATAATGATCCCTTTTTAATTAAAGAGAAACTGTCTAGCCCTACTGAAGAAAATTAAAATCTGTGGAAAATGTGCTTGTTTACAGAACAGACTTCTGAACAGTTTATCTTACAAGTCTGCCTGTTTTTGAACTAATCACATTAAACACATGTTGTCCGTCAGAACCAAGTGCAGTATCAGCATGTTATAGTCTGCCAGCTGTCCAGATTGTAGAAAGTGGTCACGTGCTGAAAGGGTTGGCAGGCAAACATAGAAGAGCAGTCATTTTGGGGCACTGCTTGATTCATCTAGTTACATGTAGGTATAAATTCCATTCAGGAAGATAGAGCAATGGGTTAGGTGTATAGTATAACTGATCACCTTAATCACCCCCCATTGTTCTTAGTTCCTGGTGGAGCTGTGGCAACCCCTCTCCAGAGTTGCATACATTCATGCATAAATCATTCATATACTTAATACAATATAGTCCCCAAAGATTTTGTATATGGTGGCGATATATCACACACATATAACCCATTGATTATATTAAATCTAGCTTGTATGTTTGTTTTATGCATTTTGAAAACATGAAGCCTTAACAAAAGTAAAATGTCCCTACATTAATTCTGCATTCAAGTGCCTCATGGAGGTTTCATTTTTTCAGGTACTAATAGGTCAGCAGACTGACAGGGAATTTTAGGGGGAAAAAAACAAACCCTCAAAAAACACTAACATCCTTAAAATCTCAGGCCACTTGTTCACAGCAGCTACTGGTCAACTGTGAACTCAGTGCAAATCAAACATAATTTAGTTTGTAATAAATGAAACTGAGATAATCACAAAATACCTGATTCTGCCACACTTCCTCATGTTGAGTTGTACCTTACTCTGTGAATAGCGCAACTGAATTCAAGAAGGCTACTTATAGAGTTAGGGTAGCAGAACTGAGTCTGCAATGATTGCACCAAAATAGTCAAAGTAAGATGCTTGCTTAAAACATGAAACAGTCTAAAAGTTGTTGCATTTTTTTAAACATAGTGTGCTCAGTAGTAAGTCAAATAATGAAACCTCTAGCATGTAGTATAAAAGTATATCATGGTAACGAATTGGGAAGTATCAAGGTCTATCATCAGACCTGGGAAATGTTTACATGTTAATTAAACAGTTATATTATATATTATATACTGCTAATGATACAGGATTTCATGAGAGATGATATGGATGCTACTAAAGAAGAATAAAAAAGAATTTTTAAATGTCCATGTAGAACAAAGCAATTGGGGAAATGAATTTTGTATTCCCAGTGATAGATACAAGTGGTGCTGATTTGATCCCCATGCTCATACGATCTACATGGTTCAAAGCTAGGAGCAACACCAGTTCTAATCTGAAAGACCCCCCAGAGAGTTGTAAAACTTGACTGTTTAGAG
Organism: Trachemys scripta elegans; assembly: GCF_013100865.1. Lineage (NCBI taxonomy): Eukaryota > Metazoa > Chordata > Testudines > Emydidae > Trachemys > Trachemys scripta. The sequence continues at coordinate 57,485,530 of NC_048307.1, read as the reverse complement.
AAATGAGGCCATAAACGCACATCTTATAGCTAACAGCAGCATATGGACTGGAAAACAATCAGCATTCTCAGAAAAAACAAGTGAACAAAAGCACACAAAATTCTTTGAATGTTGATGCATCAGGAACATCGAAAGACTTCCTGTCCAGTTCCAAATTTTTTCAGTGCAATAACTTGACATTTGTATGGATTACGTCTTAAATCTTTTTCAGCAATTGTTTCAGGAAAATTTCCCTGCCGTGAACTCTAGGAAATATATTTCTCATTAACTAAACAGTCTGATTTTGATATGTAGTGAGCTCGACATATAAACTTATGCTCACTGAAACGAGCAGTAGTACTGTATTGCATTATGCCCCTTGTTGTTCAACTGGTTGTATATCCAATATTGGAAATACTTGCTTTTCTCTTTCTTAAAATGGTTATTTGGGGATACTTCTAGTGAGCCAATCTCTGAATTTCTGAGTCCCAAAACAGTTAAAAGTATCACATAGTGTCCACAACGCTCCTCACCTCTTCCTAGGTTTAACTTCCTATTTTTGTTGTTATTGCTATTGTTTCTTATTTGGTTCTAGTTCCTTGTTCAGTTATTGCAGGGAAGCTTTTGGAAACAGGTAAGTCTTGCAACATATTTTGAAAATATTCAGGCTTGAGCTTAGCTATATCTTCTTTGAGCAGGGGCTTGGACTAGATGACCTCCTGAGGTCCCTTCCAACCCTGATATTCTATGATTCTATGATTCTATAGGTCATTCAAGAAGAAGAAGGTAGTATTACTAATGTATGACTTCATAAATGACAACATCAGTGATATTCACATAATAATTTTGGGGTGGGATTTTCAAAAGCACTTAATTGTGCTCCTAAATTACAAACCCTCAATTGATGTAAATGGTGCGATGGCCATTTACACCTTCTGAGGATCTGCCTCTTAGTCTTCCAGAGTGAATTCATGGACTTCAGTGGGTCTACTCACATGTGCCTCAGTGTTTTACTAGATACAGATCAGAAAAGCAGGGAACAGGAGCTTGGTAAATCAGACTTGTATTTTGGATCAACCCAAGAGTGAGTAGTCATCTCTTTAGACTAAAGCAGTATCAAAAGGTAAAAAACAATCCTGTATCCTCTCTGCGGCAGGTGCTCATTACAATCATGCTTCACTACAAAAGGGAATATTGGCTGACTCACCCTGGAGATAAAGATTATTCCATGCTATTCGTGGGTTTATTTATTGGCAGCTTCCTAAGGCTCTTTTGAATTCTACCTGAAAACACAAATGATCAAAAGAGACATTGGTTTACCTCATCTGATTGATGGCACCACTCCAACAATGGAGAATTCCCAGTGCTTACATTATATTAGTGTGACACTTCCGGGTGGTACCCAGAGTTGTGAGGCACCTCACCACGTACTGCCCTTAGCGTGAAGGAGTCTGGTCTGTGCTTGTTGTCACTCAGCTCCATGAAACCAACAGCCTCTGACAGCACAAGCACTACCTTTTAGGCCTCCGCAGGTTTCGTTCTTTCTGTGCGGGTTAGTGAATGGCACACACCAATCCCCAAGCCCTCTCGGAATGTTCCCTGTAGTGTCCAGTCCCTTATCCACTGAACACTCACAGAAATACCAGACTTGCTGTTCCCTCAGGAACAGTGCACACCAGCTTGTAAGAGTCAGCTCAGAACGAGCACTTTGCCTAACCAAAACACTGAGATATATTTATAGTGACAACAAGAAGAAGTTTTCCATCAAAGACTAGAGATTCAGGAGATCGTAAGAAAGCAAATGGTTACATATAACCATAAAATTATAACATGCTTTCCAGAGACTAAACTTAACTTCAGATTAACCTCCTGGCCAAAGAACTTTATCTAACCCAAAGACCACTCCAGCATTTTCAGCCAAGGTTGGATGAGATCACATTTCATAAATGTAATCACACTGTCCACTTACTTCCTAGATGCAGGTGTAGCTTTTCCTTTAAAGATATACCCCCAAAGGTCACTGTCTTTACTGAGAGACAGAATAACCTCCAGTGGCTTTTTTCCTGCGTGCTCATTTCCCATTAATTTCACATCTTTTCATATGTAAATGGACATCCATTGTGTTAGCTTACAAAATGTACATCCCAACAGAGAGATAGGCGAATAAATATCTCTTGTTTTTCACCTGTGCTGGAAGCTAATACCTTGATACAGACTCTAGGAACACATTTTTGTATATATACACAACTCCCTACATAATTTCTGTAGATATATCTCACCAGTGTGAAGCTGGTTTTCATTTGAGACCTCACATAACAGTCTTTGGTGAAACAGAATGTACATACCCAACTCATGAGATTTCTGTAACCCCTTGCCAGATTGCATTCAGAGATTCTTGTGTCTGATATGACAAAACTATGCCATTTTGTCCATGAATAGTATCAGAGGGGTAGCCGTGTTAGTCTGAATCTGTAAAAAGCAACAGAGGGTCCTGTGGCACCTTTGAGACTAACTGAAGTATTGGGAGCATAAGCTTTCGTGGGTAAGAACCTCACTTCTTCAAATGCAAGTAATGGAAATCTCCAGAGGCAGGTATAAATCAGTGTGGAGATAACGAGGTTAGTTCAATCAGGGAGGGTGAGGTACTCTGCTAGCAGTTGAGGTGTGAACACCAAGGGAGGAGAAACTGCTTCTGTAGTTGGATAGCCATTCATAGTCTTTGTTTAATCCTGATCTGATGGTGTCAAATTTGCAAATGAACTGGAGCTCATGTTCCATGCACCGCACCATAACAACTCTAACTCAGGAACCAACCCATGCAACAAACCTCGATGCCAACTCTGCCCACATATCTACACCAGCAACACCATCACAGAACCTAACCAGATCAGCTACAACATCACCGGCTCATTCACCTGCACGTCCACCAATGTTATATATGCCATCATACGCCAGCAATGCCCCTCTGCTATGTACATTGGCCAAACTGGACAGTCACTACGCAAGAGGAGTGATTGAAGGAGTACCTCACCCTCATTATCTCCACACTGATTTATACCTGCCTCTGGAGATTTCCATTACTTGCAGCTGAAGAAGTGAGGTTCTTACCCACGAAAGCTTATGCTCCCAATACTTCAGTTAGTCTCAAAGGTGCCACAGGACCCTCTGTTGCTTTGTCCATGAATAGGATTTTTTGAGCCACTGTTGCTAACATGTTTTAGTTAAGCCATTCACTGCTACTGCTAACTTTTTGAATGTCTCCATTTTTGGGACATTATCATATATAAAATAAAAATATGTAGAAAATCCAGGTTTACCTATACTAAATGACTAATTCTGCAAAGAGAATCCATTTCCCCACTCTAAATGTCTAAGACATTTCCATAGAATGTCTTAAACATCTGTAAGATGCATACCCTGAATCCAAGATTTAATTAAGATTAAGTTTTATTTTACCTGGGGCTTGTGAAAAAAATATTTTTGTCATAGAAGATAAAATTTTGTTTTTAGAGTCACTAGGTGAAAGGCTGATGCAATTTGGTGATGTGTGGCTGAAAGCAGGATGCACTGTTCATTGCTATGGTATCATGATTTTAAAGAATTGCAAATTTTCTATAAAATACATTCCTTTTATCCCCCGCCAAGGAAATGTACCAACTAAACAGCAATGGTAAGATATGTAACACATACTTACTTCTCTTATATAACAATGGAGTCCCAAACAGAGAGTTTTATGTTTTAGTTTTATCATGTTTGATCTTTTATCTTTAAGTCCTTCATCCTACAAAGATGCACATGCACACAGGGAGACCCTTGCCCCAAGTGATGCCTCATTTAAGTCATATTTGACCAATATGAGATTCTCATGAGAATCTGCCCCTCTTCCATGCACTTTTTCAGCAATTTTGAATGTCAATCCTTCGCCTCAAATCAGTCATTTTCCATTCCCTAATGTGAAATTCTACCACCATTATCATGATAGTTGTCATCCAAGGTCATAGCTCTGATAGCTTTGACTTTAACCAAATCCTACTGTTACTTTCTGCATGTTGTTTCCAAAATTTGTACACTATTTTCCATTCTGACCCTAAAGCATTAGTCCCTGCTCTGTCATTAACTCTCAGCTTGATTACTGTAATTGGTTAAAAACAATGGCTACTGTGCCAAGAGCTGACACAGCAGAATATAATCTTTTATTGCCTAGCAGTCTACATTTTGGGGGGCAGGCTTTTGCAGGTAAATATTGGCCTAAAACCAAAACCAGAAGCCTTACTTACATATAACATAAAGGCCACACATTGCTTATTTTTCTCTCATATTCATGTGTCTTGTATTCCTCTACCCCAATATAACGCGACCCGATACAATATGAATTCGGATATAATACGGTAAAGCAGCGCTCCAGGGAGGTGTAGGGGGCGGGGCTGCGTACTCCGGTGGATCAAAGCACGTTCAATATAACACGGTTTCACCTATAACACGGTAAGATTTTTTGGCTCCCGAGGACAGCATTATATCGAGGTAGAGGTGTAGTATTGTCATGTTAGAAACAGCAAGCTGACTCCAATAAACATGCCATAATGTCACTTTAAATGGTTATTTTGACCTTACAGATAGTAGAAAAACAGTCACAGCAAATACAAGATTTATATCAACAGGGGTCCAGCTGTGCTCTTAAAAAACTTTTACTGAAGATAATTTAAAGTCAGATGTACAGTATTCTCACTTACCAAAATAAACATCATGAAGTACATCTACAATAAATAGGCAAAATTTCTAAAGGAAATTCAAATTCAAATTCAGATCTGTATCAAACAATAATACATACACTGTGAGGGACAGCACAGTCAACTAGAAATCTGCTTGACTCCAATTTTAAAGCTGGACCCAGACCCAAACTTAACTGGAAAGTGTCTAGTCATTTTCAGACGCAACACTTCCTCCCAACCCGTATCAGTGCTGCCACCTCGTCTTTGGGTGTTGGCTTGGTGGGAGCTTCCTGCTACCCATGCCAACAAGCCACATCTTCAGCTACCTCCTGCCTGTGGGGCTGGTAGGGTGGCAGCTGCATGCTGCACTCCTTCCAGGGGCTGCAGCCACCTCAGAGCACTGTGCACACTCAAGAGTCAGAGGCGCAGTGACACTCCCTCCACAGCACAGTGAGGTGATCATGGCAGGTAGGAGTGGGTCTCATAGCCGTTGCTGCACTGACCCTATCGGCAGGAGGTGGTGATCAGAGACTACCCAACTTGAACCTGAGAGGCTTGGGTTGTTTTCTGACTCAATCCAAACCCAACACTTGTAGTCAGGTCCTATCAAGTTGCAAGGCTCTATGATCAGCCATAAGATTAGTGAAATATCATAACCCAAGTTTCATCAACACTTCCATCCTAGTAAGTCATTAAAAGGCTTATAATGGTAAGAATAGCATGATGCATATGTTTTGTGTTGCTGATTCCTAAGCAGTTTCAGCACTAAAATATGCTTTTCTCTTGCAGCAAAACTCCACCAGCAAAAAAAGGAATCAATTTGGTGGTAAAACTGGCAAAATGGAAGCCAAAATCGCCAGGTTCACTTCACCTTCAGAAACTCTGATAATATTCCCACATTCTACATGAGCAGCTTAGAAAAAATGACTCTTGATCAAGAATTTTATTTATTTAAATAAACAAGAGCAAAGGAGGGGAAGTAGGGACTCTCCAATCTGAGATTTAAAAACTAACATTCAAAAACCCCTTCTCCAACGGATGTCTTCTACAACTATGTGTTTACTTTATGGATAGTCTAGTATGTTGTTTTCATTGGAAGGATACTCTGTTTTTTAATCCAAAAAAGAGTCATCACATCATGCTTAATTTGGGTTAACATTCCTCTTACAAACCGAGAAGCAATAGAAGGGGAGCTTGATTGGTTGTAGTATTATGTATCTGATGTTAAAAAGATAAAGAATATCACCTCCCAACTATATTTTTTTTAAAATGTGCCCAAAGCAAAACCTCATTAGTCTCTCTGTGTCTAAATACATGAGAAAAAACAATTGACAAACTAAACCTGGATTGCTCAAGGTGATCCTTGAAGTGCATGTATGATACGGGAAAGATTAGATTACAGACAAAGGTGCTATGCAGTGATAACTAGGGGTAATTGATCAGGTGTGCCCTGACTTTTGGATAGCTTTTTTTTTTTTTTTAATTGATAGAGCTCTGATTCTGTTATGGCTACAATGAATATTTTTGGTCTGCTGTGGAATGTTAGAAACAAACATATAATTATGGTTATACAACATGTTTGTCATTGCCTGTATGTGCGTCAGGGATACAGCGTTTTCCATCTTGACCATAATATGGAAGAGTGTGAGCATGAGAGATTCAAAATGAACTTCTGAGCTGCCAAATGTTGGTTGTGTCCCTTCTGGATCCCTTTATTCAATGTTTCAAAAAATATGTACTCGGAGCTGTATTACTTTGAAGGAACACATAACCATTCAGCCTGACCCTAAGATTAAGCCCATTAATAAATAAAGTGGAGGCATTACGTGCGGGATAGGAAGACACTCAAGCCTGGTTTACACTACAAAGTTAGGTCATCTTGTATCCACCTATTTGTACATATATCTATATTCAAATTTGTTTCTGGCTGATGTAAGTGCCCTGTTAAAGTGATGCATCATATCTCCACCGAGCCATGGTCAACCTACAGAGGTCAATGCAGCGTGAATGTAGAGACTGTGTGGCCCAGGGGTCGGCAACGTTTGGCACGCGGCTCGCCAGGGTAAGTACCCTGGCAGGCCGGGCCAGTTTTATTTACCTGCTGACGTGGCAGGTTCGGCCGATTGCGGCCCCCACTGGCCAAGGTTTGCCGTCCCGGGCCAATGGGGGTGGCGAGAAGCGGCGCCGGTGAGCGATGTGCTGGCCGCGGCTTCTCGCCACCCCCATTGGCCCGGGACGGCAAACCTTGGCCAGTGGGGGCCGCAATCGGCCGAACCTGCCACGTCAGCAGGTAAATAAAACTGGCCCGGCCCACCAGGGTGCTTACCCTGGCGAGCCGCGTGCCGAACGTTGCCAACCCTGGTGTGGCCAATGTCAACCTGAAGAGTCCATCGTTCTGGTCACAACTGTGAACTCCACTGCCCAGGGGTCATGGAGATCTGAGGCCACCTCCCCCTTTAAAAACACCATGTATTATTGAAATGCCTTTTCTGGATTGCCAAGCTTGGGAGCACACCAACAACTAATCCAACTACCCAAGCAACCATGCCAGCTCCACACACTAAATGCGCTCCTGATGTACTCTGTGGCATGGTGGGCTGGTGCCAAAATAGAACTAGGCATGCTGTCTACTGCGTCATTGCAGTTCAGGAACCCCATTGGTGCCAATCTATCCACTATGACCTGCACATTGCTGAGAGTCACAGTCCCATGTAGCAGGATACGATTAACGACCCTGCACACTTGCATGACAACAGCCCACCCTGTGTACTTTCTAACTCCAAAATGATTTCCCACTGACCAGTAGCAATCCAATGTTGCAAGCTTTGAGAATGTGATTGCCACTCACTTCTCAACTATAAGTGCAGCTCTCAGTCTGGCATCTCTTCCCTGGAGGACTGGGGCAAGCTTGGAACACAGATCCAGGAACATGGCCTTTTGCATCCGAAAGTTCTTCAGCCACTGCTCATCATCCCAAACTTGCATTATGATGTGATCCCAGCAGTCAGTGCTTATCCCTTCATAATTTGTCCTCAAAGAAATCATTATCGTTGTGTTTTTTCCTGCAGATCTGCAAATACCAGAGGACCATTCTACCCGTATTTACAACATTCACGAGAATAGTGCAGAATTGTGTGGGCTCCATGCTACTGTCAGAGATGGCAGACAGCAGGAAGTGCCACATGGGTCTGTCGTATTTAAAAAAAGGGGGGGGGGGAATTATGGGATATGTATGGCATTGTGGGATGGAGAAAACTGCATGCAAGGAACTAGAACCCCACCTTCCAGAGATCCCTGAGCAAGTAATTTCTATGCCACAACACACTGCAAAAACATCCGACGAAGCATTGCACTGGACAGCTGAGCAAGGCACACTGGGATACCTACCTGCGGTGCACTGCAACTTGCATCGACACAAGTACTCCTCGTGAGTATATGCAGTGCCAGCACAAGCAGCCAAGTATGCACGTGCATGAGTAGTACAATAATTTTGGTAGCTTCATGCCAACATAAATTGCATTGACCAATGTTTGTAGTGTAGGCATGGTCTAAGTGCTAAGCCTGCACTTTTCCATTGATTTCAATGACAGCAGGATCAAGCTTTAAAGTATAAATTAAGTAGAGACTTGCTCCAATCTTTCCATTGTGATAAACATCCATCCCACTTGTGCTTAATCAGAACACTGTATGTGACACTGAGCTGAACACTTCATGTGGTTAATCTTCACTTTGTAACAGTGAAATCCCTCACCCCGTTAATAATAAAAATAAACAAACTGAGTAGATATTCCCACTAAAGCACTTGGAATGCTTTACAACAGTGAAAACAAATACAATAAAAGCAAAATAAAATACCACCTGCTACTGCTACTATTTTTCTCTAGTAAAATTGTTGTTGACTTTTTAAGTCATATGTTTTGCCAACAGCATCTTATGCTTTTCATAGTAGTTTCCCATCACTGTGCATTTGTCTTTTCAAGTCTTAACAGTGCAGCTAATTCCTATTGTCCTTATTTGGTGAAAGCTATGACAAACCTGAATTCTTGAAAGCGATTTTACATTCCCTCTCTTTAATGGATCAGATGCTGATCATGGTACAATCTTTCCCTTTACATTTGCAAGTCTAATTAAGGAAGGGTTTTAACAAATATTTAGGAATTTTATGAGAAAATACATCTGTACTAAATCTCCGACTGGGATTAATTCCACTTTATTCTAATCACCAATGTCAAGGGTCGCCTTTTAACTTCCCTTACACACACAGCTCAACCATTCTCTGGCAGAACTTTTACAATGTCTAATAGGACAGGACTCTGTCCTGAGGTTGGCTAAAATATGTGGTGCATGTCGACATCAGAGTCATGGGAAAGCTTGACAGAAAGGCTGAAATCTGGCAAATTCAGATGGTCTTTGAGATTTCTTTTCCACATACAAAGAAAGAATTAGTCTTCCTGGGCTTTCCATTTTGTATGCAATATTTTCCCACAGTCAGAAACTGTCTGGATATCGCCTCAACACTATGAGCAAAACCATTCCATTTAGGTACCAGTCCGCATTGCATACGGCAGAGAGCCTCAATTTCCCCAGGGGACTCAGAGGGATGGTGCGCTGGCCCTATCTACCATTTTGCTGATGCTCTGGCCATGCCTGTACCTGCTTTGATAATTCAATGGGAGTTGCAGGTGCTCATCGCCGCTCAGAAGCTAGATCTTTGGCAATGACAAATTGGGATGTTTATACTTGGTGGACACATGTTTTAGTCTTAAATTGTGTTTTATTATGAAATTCTTATGTTATCAAAACACACTTTAGATTTTTTTAAGCTAAATAAAATGAAATTGTAGAAAAAGAAAAATTCTGCTTCAGAAACCATAAGTGAGCTGATGATATTCTGGGACTAGAATGAGACATCTATTGTGCCCTAAAGCTTCTTTAGCACAAGGACAGCAGGATACCAGCACAGCATAATTTAACAAAGAGAGACGCAAGAGAATGACATGGCCAGCTTATGTAGTTCCTTTTCATGAGTAAATCTGACATACCCAGAGAGGTATCTCACATTCAACACCAAGACATCCTTAGGTAAAATACTGGGGGCCTAATGGAAGACATTCAGGAGAATTCCTTTTGCTAATTTTCTAGTCAGTAGCAAGCATTATGTCCCTCCTTGATAAGAAGGCTAGAGACAGGATTTATTGGCCTGGGGAGTTTATGATTAGCATGGGAAGTCTGAAGCCTGCTGCTCAAAAAAAAAAAAAAAATCACTTTGATGCATGTCTATCAGCACATTCAGCTAACACAATAGTAAAATGTTTTTCTTTTAAAATGTGGGTTTCAGCTCCTGTGTGAGCCACCATCTGATTTAGAAATGAACATTCTTAGGCTACATACCGTGTTGTGCGTCTACCTTATACTGCATATACAAGAGAGATTATCAAACTGCAAGTGTTCTCCGAGTTCTTTGTCACAAAAAAGGCTATTCAAATTGATAGCAAGTATTTACTCTTAAAAATATCTCTGTTACAATTCAGACATTGGGATAAAAGCTCTATTTCTGTTTACATTTTTAAATACACATAGCATTTTTCACCATCATTTCCTCCTTTGCTTCTGTGTGAATATTGACGGATACTAAGAAAATAAAATACATCAGGGATGTTCAGGTCATGGAATTAGAATAAATACCATCTTCACTGCACTAAGTGGGAAAGTCAAAGTTAAATCCCAGACTCTGTCAAATGTTGCCCAAAGGGATACCTCATAGCTATTCAGGAATACCATTAACCGAGCTCTGAAAGGTACTTATTACACTTCTCCTATACAGAGAGAATCAGTTCTGTTGTCCCTATATATAAGAAAGGAAAGTATAATATAGAAGGGGAAATAAAAGCATACATGGAAACACCTAATTTGACCCTAGTCTGCCATAGCTTAAGCCTCATAGTTCATAGCCTAGAAATACAAGATTGGCTAAAACTATTGGTCCATCAGTAGCAGCCTAATATACTGCCTGTTAGTGGCCAATACCTTATGCAATTCAGATTAAAGAAAGGCCAAAAGTAAAACATAATATGTACTCAATTAAATGTGCTATAATTTCCATGGGAGGAAAATTTCCTTTCTGGCTCAAGCAATGATAACTTTATGCAGCCCTGAAGTCTGACTTTTGATTATCCCTATTTTAGCACGTATCACCACAAATACAGGCGCTGACTTGTTTTTGTCAGTGAGTGCTTTCCACCTTCCGGTTTCTCTGTACATGCTCCTGCCACTTACTGGTGGCCCGTGGGTGCTGAGCACCCCCTATTTTATTTCAGTGGGTGCTTGAGCCCCAGAGCACCCACAGAGTCAGAGCCTGTGACCACAAATGCTGGGCCAAACTGACATCCCCTTGCTCACCCTGCTCTAAAAATATCCCATTGAAATCAATAAGGGACAGTAATGAAACAAGACATAATTCAATGAAAGTAAGAGGTCCACCATCTACTCCCTTGTTAGGAAACCTAGAATAAAAAAATCTTCAAACATGCACTTGAAAAAAAGCATGGCATTTTATGCTGAATACAGCCAGGTGTCTTTCCAAATCATGTTTAAAAACATAAAGACCCCATAGGTAAAATATATGTGACTATATTTAAAGTATTATAAACCATGCCAAAACTTCATTGCATTTATAAATGTACAGCAGAGCACATAAACTAGTGCTCTGCTGTACATTTATAAATGTAACCCCAAATTAAAATATGTGCAATCAAACCCCATGATAAATGTATTAATTTTGCATATGGTCACAGATGCAGAATCTTAAGCACCCTCCATGTGCAATAAAGATAGATATATGACAAATATATTAAAACCCTGAATTTTCTCACTCACAAAAAATCATTTAGTACATTAACTGAATCAGAGCTTGTAACAATCTTCAGCAATCTGCATACCAGAGCAAAACAATGTCCTATCAAAGTGCCCCATGACCCTTTGTCTAACAGGCTGTGCAGTTGGCTTCCCTGATCCAAGAGTATATTAAAATTGCCATTTAAGAGAAATAGAAAAAAACTGCAGCAGTGCTAAGATTCTAACAGAGGTTATGTATACTGAGAAGGAGAACGAGAGACAAATTTGTGCATGTGTTTCATAATTTATAGTTTCAGCTCTCTTGATTAAGTCCATTTCTCTCCCCTCCCTGCAGTTAAATTGTACATGAGAGAGTTAATCAGAGATAAGGAGAAGGGTGGGTCTTATTTTAGAGTAACAAATTGGACTCAGGAAATCTGGTTCTGTTCCTAGCTCTGCAGCAAATTTCCTAATTGGAAATGGACTGAGCTGGCTGTGTTTAGATTGAGACCTGGATCTGAATTAGGTTTAAATACGACATTAGGATTTGAGGCTAGAGTTCAGACCCAATGGAGAATGAGCTGCTAGGTGCAATTTTGGCCACATCTGGAATGGGAAATTCTGACCCAGAAGCAAAACTATGGGGTTGGATTTAGATCGGGGTAGGTGGGTGGACATTGGATCCAACCCCACCTTCCAAAATTCAGTTTCAAATCTTTGGTTGCCTTTTGGCCAATCTCTAATCTTAACTGAATGCAAAAGTGAGGAAAATAACTGATTAGAATCTCCTAGGGACCCCACATATAGCTTCCCCAGAATGACAACTTTCTCTCTTCTAATCTGTTTGAAGTGACTGCTGGCTAGGTTTATCAAAACAAGCTCTCTATTTGTGTTTGTGTGTGTCTGTCACCTCATTAAAAAGAGTTGTGAAAATGTACTTTTGACTTCTCTGCACGCTTTTCATTAGGCCAGTGGAATATGTTGACCAATTTGTTTCTCCAGGGTATGTTTCCAACCCCCTTGCTGCTTCTTTCTGTGCCAGATGCCTAAATCACAAACCATGATAAATCTGAAGACTTTGTAAAAAGCATGAAATGGTCTAGATATCACTAGAAACCAGTTTGAATGGTTTGAGTTGCAGCTGTGTACAAATGTTTCAAAATTTGAGACACATACCCGCATCTCCCCATACACCTTGAGTCCCACAGGAAAACCACGAAAGGTTCCAAGCACAAATTGCACCCAGAGCTCATGAAGTCCATGTGGGAAATGTAATATTTTATGGCTGTGTGTAGTTTTACTGTCTAGCCATATGCTTGTTGGAGTACGGATTACACGAAGCTATAAAACCATATGGACTGTTTAATGGTAGTTTAGTGATTGCTAACAGGCAGAGGCCCTAACCTGTCCACAACAAAACACACAGACTAGTGTCCAAACAGGGGTTTGGCTTTATTGGTAACCCAACACAACAACATAAACTTAATCTACATTTCTTCTTTTAGTTTAGCTATCTTTAGAGTTTCCTCCAGAATCTCCTCAGTACTAGCTCCATTACATACTCTTACACAGTTCAAGTAGACTAAACAAGCCATACTAGCTACAATCCACATTAAAAAAAAATTCTACCCTTTTCCAGCAATGCTGCAGAAATGGTGCTAACAAAAGTGTAAATACTAGTATAGTCAGGGCTCAAGATTGTTTAGCATAGTATCATGAAAACCTACTGTGCCCATACAATGAAATAGGGGAATAAATTCTGGCCTAGTAGAGTGGGGTAGGCTCACATTTTAGTACAGGATATGACTACACTGGAATAAAAAGATCACCAGCATGGCCAGGTCAACAGACTTTGGCTCACAGGACTCAGGCTGTGGGGCTAAAAAAATGCTGTTTAGATGTTATGGCTCCAGCCCAAGCTCAACCGTTTACACAGCAATTTTACAGCCCCATAGCCTGCGCCCTGCAAGTCTGAGTTAGTTCACCTGGCCCAGCCACAGGTGTTTACTTGCTGTATAGATGTACCCACAGAGGCAAAGCAGGGTAAACAAATACTATATATTGCTATATTTAGGAGGAGCCACTGGATTTTACATTTATGGCTTTAGACTGTAAGCATTTGGAGAAAGGACTGTCTTTTTATTATATATGCATACAGTGTCTGGTCCAATGAGGTCCCAATTCTGATTAGGGCCTCTAAGTACAACCACAAAAATAAATTATTGTTTGTGTGTGAAAACACATTAATATTGTTAAAAATGAATTTTGTACTAAAACAGAATTCCATCACAAAATATTTCTCATTTACTTTGAATCTATTTTGATCTGTCCATAACCTTTGATATTTATAATTCAGTGTATAAAACATTTATTATACTTTTGGTGAATCAAGTTAGGAAGGGATCAGTTGTGAGTGATCATATAAACCCAATATAGGACTCATATGTATATATACAGTAACCCTTTGTTGTTTTAAGAGTTTAAAAACTGGTTGTTCTAATTCCCCCATCCTCAAGACAATAAAAAATTCTATTGTATGAATTACTCAGTTGCCAATATTTTAAAAATATTTCATAGTAATTGTTGAGTAAAAAAGCATCCGAAACTAGTAAACTTTTTGTGGCTCTCATAAATCTGTTATTTGTAACTTATATGTTTTCTTTAAATCCTCTCCAGCCCCAACATATATTCTGGTTTTTAGCCCAGACACATTAATACATACATTCCTAAAAACAGATGTTTATACTGCAAAACTCTTAAATCCTAAGTCAACAACAGAATTAATGCATAAATTAAAAATGAAAACAGAGTTGACAATGATTTTCTGCTTAAATTACTCTCCAAGAACCCAGTACGATTCTGTCCACAATAGTTGATGATATCCTGACAATGTAATGGGCAATGCAAGGGATACTCTGAGTGAAGGAAAAAAAGTTGGTTTGGGATCACTGTCATCAAGTTTTGCAGGACAAACACAGAAATCTGAACTCAGGTGAAGAGCCTTTAGATCATTTTTAAGGTTGGAACACATAACCCAAAAGCCTCCCAAGAAGTGTCAAGTTAAGACTGGCATATCAGTAGCATTCCTGGTTCCTGCTTCCATTGAAGTCAATAGAAATTTGCCATTGACTTCAATAGAAGAAAGAGGAGGCCATGACTGTTGGTTTCAGTTACTACACATTCTCTTCTTGACAACTACATGGAGGTTCAATGTGTCATGTCTTCTGCTGTAGACATCTTTGTATTAAACAGGTAGGTACTCAAAGGAACAAATAGTTTAAGCTCAGCTAGGGCTCAGTTTCAAGGTGATCAGGTCTAGAGGCTTCAGCAAGGAGCACACATAAACATGCAAATACTCCCATTGAAGTCAATGGAACTTCTCAACATTAACTTGAAGTGGAAAGACTTTGTTGACTTGAGGCAAGAAGCCTTGCTCTCAGGACCTTGCAGGTGCAAGATCCTATAAGGCTTGGTGCATTCCAAATTGTATCAGAATTGTAAGCTGTCACTTTAAATGTTCAGGGGGTTTTCTTGGTCCTGGATGCAGGCTAGGAGGCTGTGTGCGCATTCTAGGCAGAGCAGCAGTCAGCCAGAAGACAGACAGCCTAAAGCAAGCTGGGGAGAACTGTGCATCACTGCCTGAGGTAGCAGCCTGTTTTCTCTCTTCCTGTTTTTGGGTTCTTCTATGTTATCGTTCTAAATTTTAAAAAATAAAGTAGCATTTCGTTGTGACCTTCCAGCAAGAATATTTATGTTTTCATCTAATTTTTCTGGATATATGCTGTGAACATAACAAAGGACCCTTGTTCTCCTCACATACAGTAAAGTCTCTTTGGTTTTGCTATGCAGGAAAAGGTTCATCCATTTCTGGACTTGGAATACTCAGGCAAACTTAATATTAGTCAAACTTGACCTAATTAAGCAACAATCATATCTCTCAAATTTGTTTTTTACTCTATGTTTTCAAGCATTCAGTTTCTGAAGTGTGGGCCACTGTCTAGAAAAAGGTAGTCATTTACCAAACAGATTTCAGCTCCTGTCTATTCAGTTTTATAGAGTGGTTTGACTAAATCTCCAGTGTCAGAGTCAGAGGTAGCCATGGTTGAGAGATGTTGTGGCAAGGGGAAGTGAAGCACAGCTGAGGTACAAAACTGTAAAATATTTTAAAATATTTTAATGGAAGTCTTAAACAGCAAGAAAGTTATTGTGAGTTTGAACTGGCCATGAGCTAATCAAAGTTTAGCCTTTTAATTAGATGTGATCTAATCAGCTTGCAGTGTTCCAGGAGCAAAGCAAATATTCTCTATCTCAAAACAGGGTAGATTAAGATAGTTTATAAATTATTCACAGTTTTGTTGCTAAATAATACTCTAACATGGCTGTATATATTCTAAAACAATATAACCACACAGTATTTTACATATCGATGTATATGTTAATAACTATTTAACCAGGATTTGTATACGTGCATCCATGCATTGTCCCTCAGCCACAACATAACCTGAGACAGAAAATTTGAAGTAGAGGGAGGCGTTGGGTATTCTGGAAAGAATTGAGGCTGATGTTATTTTTGAAAAGCTTCTGATAGCAAGTTTTCAAATTTAAAGATAAATTCTCATCTGGGAGGGGCCATGCACAAAAAAGGGCAAAGGGGTATGAAATACATAAAGGAAGCTAACATTTTACTGACAATTTTCTTGCTCCTTGCACAACTTCCACCTATGTTGTCCTTTGTGTGAAAATGAACAGCAATGCAATATGACTCTGTCCATATCTGCTGGCAATATTGAAGTCAAAGAAAACAAAGGAAGGGTGCTCAAGTAAAGAAAGAGTTTGGAAGTGAGATAGGGTGATGCTCAATTAGTGACAGCAGTGGAAAATGGCTATGGAGAAGATGCTGATGCTAGGAGGGCAGTCAGACCAACAGCTGGAGACAATATAGGGACTAAGGTGCAGACGAGAAGTCTAATGATGATCATAGAATCATACTACTGGAAGGGACCTCAAGACGTCATCTAGTCCAGTCCCCTGCACTCATGGCAGCACTAAGTATTATCTAGACCATTCCTGACGGGTGTTTGTCTAACCTGCTCTTAAAAATCTCCAAAAAACTCCAACCTCCCTACGCAATTTATTCCAGTGCTTAACCACCCTGACAATTAGCAAGTTTTTCCCAATGTCCAACCTAAACCTCCCTTGCTGCAATTTAAGCCCATTGCTTCTTTTCCTATCCTTAGAGGTTAAGAAAAACAATTTTTCTCCCTACGCTTTGTAACAACCTTTCATGTACTTGAAAACTTATGTCCACTCTCAGTCTTCTCTTTTCCAGACTAACCAAACCCCATTTTTTCAATCTTCCCTCATAGGTCATGTTTTCTAGACCTTTAATAATTTTTGTTGCTCTTCTCTGGACTCTCTCAATTTTGTCCACATCGTTCCTAAAATGTGGTGCTCAGAACTGGACACAATACTCTAGTTGAGGCCTAATCAGCGCGGAGTAGAGTGGAAGAATTACTTCTCATGTCTTGCTTACAACACTCCTCCTAATATATCCCAGAATGATGTTCATTTGTTTTGCAACAGCATTACACTGTTGACTCATATTTAGCTTGTTGTCCGGTCCACTAAGACCCCCGGATCCCTTCCCGCAGTACTCCTTCCTAGGCAGTCATTTCCCATTTTGTATGTGTGCAACTGATTGTTCCTTCTTAAGTAGAGTACTTTACATTTGTCCTTATTGAATTTCATCCTATTTACTTCAGACCATTTCTCCAGCTTGTCCAGATCATTTTCAATTATAATCCTAACCTCCAAAGCACTTGCAATCCCTCCCATCTTGGTATCATCCACAAACTTTATAAGTGTACTCTCTATACCATTATCTAAATCATTGATGAAGATATTCAACAGAACTGGACCCAGAACTGATCCCTCAGGACCCCACTCATTATGCCCTTCCAGAATGACTGTGAACCACTGATTACTCTCTGGGAACTGTTTTCCAACCAGTTTTGCACCCACCTTATAGTAGCTTCATCTAGGTTGCATCTCCCTAGTTTGTTTATGAGAAGGTCATGTGAGACAATATCAAAAGCTTTAATAAAGTTAAGATATACCATGTCTACCACTTCCCCCCATCCACAAGGTTTGTTACCCTGTCAAAGAAAGCTAACAGGTTGGTTTGACAAGATGTATTCTTGATAAATCCATGCTGACTGTTACTTATCACCTCTTCTAGATGTTTGCAAATGGATTTCTTAAATATTTGTTCCATTATCTTTCCGAGTACAGAAGTTAAGCTGATGGTCTAATTCCCCGGATTGTCCTTATTTCCCATTTTTTATAGATTGATACTATATTTGCCCTTTTCCAGTCTTCTGGAATCTCTCCCATCTTCCATGACTTTTAAAAGATAATTACTAATGGCTCAGATATCTCCTCAGGGAGATCTCCTCAGGGAGATATCTGAGTGTTCTAGGATGCTTTTCATCAGACCCTGGTGACTTGAAGAAATCTAACTTGTCTAAGTAATTTTTAATTTCTTCTTTCCCTATTTTAGCCTCTGATCCTACTTCATTTTCACTGACATTCACTATGTTAGACGTCCAATCACCACCAACTTTTTTGGTGAAAACCGAAACAAAGAAGTCATTAAGCACCTCTGCCATTTTCACATTTTCTGTTATTTCCCACCTCTCATTGAGTAATAGGCCTACTCTCTCCTTGGTCTTCGTCTTGCTTCTAGTGTATTTGTAGAATGTTTTCTTGTTACCCTTTATGTCTCTAGCTAATTTGATCTCATTTTGTGCCTTGGCCTTTCTAATTTTGTCCCTACATACTTGTATTATTTGTTTATATTCATCCTTTGTAATTTGACCTAGTTTCCACTTTTTGTAGGACTCTTTTTTATTTTTAGATCATTGAAGTTCTCCTGGTTAAGCCAGTGTGATCTCTTGCCATACTTCATATCTTTCCTATGCAGTGGGATAGTTTGCTCTTATGCTCTTAATAATGTCTCTCTGAAAAACTGCCAACTGTCTTCAATTATTTTTACACTTAGACTTGCTTCCCATAGGATATTACCTATCAACTCCCTGAGTTTGCTAAAGTCTGCCTTCTTGAAATCCATTGTCTTCATTTTGCTGTTCTCCCTTCTACCATTCCTTAGAATCATGAACTCTACCATTTCACGATCACTTTCACCCAACCTGCCTTCCATTTTCAAATTCTCAACCAGTTCCTCCCTATTTGTCAAAATCAAATCTAGAACATCCTTTCCCCTAGTAGCTTTCTCCACCTTCTGAAAGAAAAAATTGTCTCGAATACATTCCAAGAACTTGTTGGCTAATCTGTGCCTTGCTGTTATTTTCCCAACAGATATCTGACTAGTTGAAGTCCCCCATCATCACCAAGTCGTGTGCTTTGGATGATTTTGTTAGTTGTTTAAAAAAAGCCCCATCCACCTCTTCTTCCTGATTAGGTGGTCTGTAGTAGACTCCTATCATGACATCACTCTTGTTTTTTACCCCTTTTATCCTTACCCAGAGACTTTCAACAAGTCTGTCACCTGTTTCCATCTCAACCTCAGTCCAAGTATATATATTTTTAATATATAAGACAACACCTCATTCCTTTTTCCCCTGGCTGTCCTTCCTGAGCAAGCTGTACCCTTCTATACCAATATTTCAGTCATGCGTATTATCCCACCAGGTCTCTGTGATGCCAACTATGTCATAGTTGTGTTTATTTACTAGCATTTTGAGTTCTTCCTGTTTATTCCCCATACCTCTTGCATTAGTACACAGACATCTAAGATACTGATTTGATTCCCCCCCCCGCCCCAGTTCTGTCTTATCTCTCCTTTAACCCTACTATAACAGCCCATGTTCCCTGCAAATGCGGCCCTTCTCCCAGGTCTCCATGTTTTTGACTTACCTGTGGGTTTTGGTCACCTGCCCCCTTCGAACCTAGTTTAAAGACCTCCTCATGCGGTTAGCCAGTGTGTATCCAAATATGCTCTTCCCCTTCCTCAACAGATGGACCCCATCTTTGCTTAGCAGTCCTCCTTCCTGGAACAGCATCCCGTGGTCAAAGAAGCTGAAGCCCTCCTGGCGACACTATCTTTCCAGTCAGGCATTCACCTCTAGGATGCATCTGTCTCTGCCTGGGCCCCTACCCTGGACTGGAAGGACCGAAGAGAACACCACCTGCACTCCAAACTCCATCACCCGTACTCCCAGAGCCCTGTAGTCACTTCTGATCAGCAGAGGGTGATATCTCGCAATATCATTAGTGCCCACATCGATGAGTAGCATGAGGTAGTAGTTAGAGGGCTGGATGATTCTTGACAATCCCTCCATAACATCTCAGATACGGGCCCCTGGCAGGCAGCAACACCTCCCGGGATGCCACATCAGGGCGACAGATGGGTGCCTTTATCCCCCTTCAGAAGAGAGTCACCAACCATCACTACCCTACTGGGAGTGGTGGCTGCAATCCTCCCAGCCTTGGGGGTACATGGCTTCTCCTCCTCCACCTTTGGGGGTGATTCCTCATTGCTCATTGCCAGGGCAACATATTGGTTTTCCATCACAATGGTGGGTGGGTTGGGATGCCAAGAGCAGAGGAGGCTATTGAACCAGAATTGGTTGTGGGAGCAGAAAGTGTGTGTTTAAACGTAAATTTATACTCAAATTTATATCCATACATCTCGTCTCTCCAGATTACAGTATCCTCGTTAGAGGCAGGTTAGGACTTTAACCATGCCCACTTCTTACATCCAAGTTCAGCTGTGGGGATCTTGGGCAAAGCACAAGTCAAGCTGCTGCTCCCTTCCAACCACATTCCACAAGAGGAACTTAAGGATAGAGAGAGGGGTCTCCATACATTTGGAAACCTCTGCATATAACCGGAGGTATATTTGGTAGTTAAGGGGGATATTAATGGTAAATTCCCACAGCTACGTTTTTAATACACAATAGAAGGAGGCTGTCAAAGTGGAATGTAATCCCTATTTAGTCACATATTATTAGCACTTTGTGAGTGTTTTAGGAATAATGTTTTTACAGTGACTATCTCAGGAAATATTAAAATGTATGATATAAAAAAATTATTCAAGCCACAATATTAAATGTTTGCCAAATACAACAAGAACAAAATGGGAAGGAAAAGCAATCTTATTTTCAAGTTTCATAGGATGGATTATGAACAGCAAGTAAAACATACTTTTTATTAAAAAAAATTGTTGGCAGGATCCAAGTGATGATTAGCCACCCACTGTAAAAATGTTACCAATAATTCTTGCTAAGAGACAATATTATTAGCTTCAAAAACAAACCATGTTCCTCCCCCGGCACAGAGCAGGATCAGTCCGTACTGGGACCAGAAACCACACAATCCTATCAGGAACGGAGAGGATTTTTTCTTGTGCCTGGTAGGGTTACTTACTATCATGAATATCTGAAAATAAGGTATACATAATTCATCTAACTATTAAAGCATTTCCGTTTTAGTTAATCAGCATTTGAAAATTTTCCAAATGTTGTAAATCATGGACTTTTCCCCAGGGGACACAAGTTAATAAATATCACAATGAAAAATGTAAAAAAATTGCTTAAATCTCTTTTTGGCACTCAATGAAGAAATGAATGCTTATACAGTTCAATCAAAACATTTTAGAGAATAAAACTGCATTTATAAGAATGCTAAATAAAAAAAAATCTGCCCAGCATTCAAAACCCTTGGCAAACTAGAAATATCTCATTCTTATTCCCCATCTGGTTACCAAGCACTAGAAAGTCCTTCTCATTGTAATGGATAAAACTACTCAAGAGTGACATTGTATTAACATTATAGTCATATATCACTTTGACCTTCATCCTGTCCAGTGATAAAAATGACATTGTGTTTCCATTGTTTCCCTAAACGTCTAATCTTTTCTAGAAGGCAGCCACATTTTTCCCATTTAATGTCAGAGGGAGACCAGCAGACACAATTCACAAAAATTTATAAACATAAATCAGCTTTCATACAAGCTATCCTTCCTGTTTAGGGGTCCCAGGAGATTACCAACAATCAGGATAAAGACATACTGTAAATTTCCCTAACAGTAAGTACTATGCATAACACTGAGGAGTGCTTGTTAAACATTACTGTATATATTCTGTCTCTTAGGATATTATCAGATGGTAGGACTGAGTTATGTTAAAACACTTCCCCTTGCTTTCTTGAGATTCTTCTACAAAAAGGCATAGCATTAGCATCAAAGGTAAGGAGAGACTAGGGAATCAAATACAGACAATGAATTTGAGTCTCTTCACTAGTTATGGTTGGATGTGAAATTGATGAAGAAGATGTGCAATGGAATACATCTCACTCCTCTTGTGATTAACCCTTGATGCTTAACAGATGTGAAGAGTAGCTGAAGAAACTCATTAAGCCAAAAATCCACTGTGACCAGGGTCCCTCCTTGACTCTGACAGACCACTACCAAGACTTTAGTCGGGTGTAATGAAACAAAAAGGAATGTATTGAGCTGTCACTCCCCTCCTCCCCCGGAGGCGGGGCACCACCTGCTGCAGCCTTACTCCACAGCAACAACGAAAGCACTGGTAGGGATCGATAGCCTCACATCAGGCCTACTTCCCTCAGAGAGACTCTGAGAGACAGCCAGCTCTCAAGCAAGTCTCTCGGAGGACATTGTAACTATAGTCTCATGTCAGGCCTCCTAACTTCCTTCAGGGAGGCTCTGACAGGGAGCCATCTCTCAAAGCAGTTCTTGACCCCAAGCAGGCCTCTGTCACAAAGTTAGAGCTAGAAATCTGCTCTCCTTTCCAGGCAGTCTCCAGATGATCTGTGCTCTCCCCTTTGAACGCTCCCTCCAAGCCACACAACTACTGCAGGTATAGCAAGGCAGGGCTGACTTGAGTCTACAGCAGTTCGTTAACCCTTTCCTAGCCGGTATGCAGGTTTGTATATCCCATCACAGCCATGTTTCACAGAGGAAATTTTCACAAATGTCTAAAGGGTTTGATAGTAGTACAGTCCTAGTGAAAGTCATTGGGAACTATACTCCTAAATTATTTAGGTGCTTTTGAAAATCTCCCATTAAAACAACTGCAACAGCCATAAAATGAGCTGAATATCATTTCTTTTTGAAATTACACATTTTCCATATTCAGCCGCGAACTTCTGCTGAGAGAATGGAATCTGCAGGTATAAGTTTCATTTCAAGCTAAAAGTCAGTGTTTTAAATTGCCAATGTTTTGAAGGGAGTTTTTAGAAAGTAATTTAGTACACAAATTCAGATTGTTTTAAAAAATAGAAAAACCTTTCACAAAGCCTAATTAAATGGTATGCTCATGAATAAATAAACCTTCAGAGGAACATTTTCAAAAGTGCTCTGGTGACTGAGGAGCCTAAGTCCCATTTTCAAAAGTGTCTTGGACACAGAGTAAAATTATCTTCCAAATTCCTCCTTATGAGTTTCCTCAGCTAAGATGCCTACAAAACTCTGACTACTGTCCTGGCTAGACAGGTGGCAAGCTGTGGCTATTTCTCTTCCCCTCCTTTCCTTTTCTTACTCCCTTCCCCTCTGCCTCTAATCCCAAATATTTCTTTAAAAATAAATAAATCAGTTTAAAGCAATATACATATTTACTAATAATGATAATCTTATAACAATAAATAGCAACAAGTGTTGCTTTTTTGCATTCTTTAATGAAAGACAGTTGCAGAAGTAATAATGTCAGGTATGATGTTTGAGATAGGAGAATAAATTTAACAAGCAGTCCTCTTGTTTGCTCTGCAGTCAACTCTAGATGAATCTAAAGCATATCAACAAGGCATGTCACAGAACAAAAAACATGACAAAAATTTCTTTCCCCTGTGACAAAAAAAAATCAGTTTATTTTATAGAAGTCAAATTACCATTTTTTCCAGATGATGAAAACTGAAAATCGATACTGAAAAGAGATGGCTAATCCTTGATTGAATAAGACATTACTTCCACCAAAAAGTAACCTCCCCCTACACTTCCAACTCTTAGTTATCACTCTTTTCTACTTGTGAATTACTCTAGGGTACACTGCTACTTTTTTCACTGAATATTTCACATAAAAACACATATCCTAGAAGGAAGCTATGAAGTTCACCATTACAGCTTATTAATCTGCCTCGCTTGACAATTTCAGCCACAAGTCTTGATGCTCTTAATTTTTTTAAGTTGTTCTACAGGCATTTTTTGTTCCATAGCAATCAATGCTGCTTTGAAGTTTTCACTGGATAGGGAAAGGAAGTATATAAATTAATTAATAACATTCTGACTTTCAATAAAAAAGACAAACATATTTTGATAAATCTCAAGCTTCCATTTCTATGCATCAGATTGGAAATATCAAGGATTCCTAGAATGAAAGAATGAAATGCCAGCAGGGTCAAACCAATCTTTCGTTGTTTTCATTACACAATGTTTACAATGTATTGCTCATTCAGATGAGAAACTCAGCTCCTATCTGCTTTGCATGGACATAATAGATCCCACAACTATTTTAGTAAGATCAGGGTTTATCCCAGGGTCTTAGGCTACAAAAAAGGCATCTGGCAAACTGACAGTGCTATAATGGAATAATTTCTGCCCCCCTTCCCCCTCCAATTGTTGTTCAGTGTACTGCCTGCACGTTGTCTGGCTAGTTGATGACTTCCACTCCAGAAATGACTACATTTCAGTGGTGAAGTGATGGCATAGAGTCTGTTAAGCATTTTGAGATTCTTCAGAACTCACTGTATGAGTGTAAGAAATTATTCCTTCTCGTAGAAATGAATTCCTTTTTACTTAAGACTTAAAACAAGCTGTAGCTTTACTTGGGTTCCTGTATATATATTATTATAAATACTTGTACATCTGAATACTATACATCTCATCTTAGGTATACATCCCCTGCAAATTTTTCAAAAGTGTGTTGGAATATGGGTGGGGACAGGGAGTGAAGCAAAATGTGAAAAGTTAACTAAAGTTTAACATATTAGATGAAATATTACAAAGACCACAAGCTTACTAAACACAAGTGAACATTGGTCTGTTTCTCATCTCCATTAATCAAGAAGTCCCTAAGCCAAGTGACTTCATCCTAATAGTGTAATAACTACTGTTTCAGCCTTTTTTGGAAGATGTTTCATATATTAAATGCTCTTCCAAGACTTGAGTATAGCAGCAGCAATACATTTTTCAAACCAATAAATAAATAAATAAAATCTTATCACTGTCCTTCCAATTTCTTCCTCTTCCAGGCCAGCTCATTGATGGTGATCAGCATGCGGCTATGCTATCTATAATTAGTTCTCATACTTTATCCTTACAATGTGAAAAGCATAAAGAATCTAATTTAAAAGTGACAATTAGAGCTGATACAGTTATTCACTATGAACAAATTATCCAAATTAATTTGCTCCTTTGTCCTGTTTGCCAATATGATTTCTGTAAATATACTTGATACTCATAAGATCTCCTAAAATATTTTGGCCAAACAATTTTCACCATATGAATAGTTTATGAACTGACCCCCTTGTTTTTTAAGGTGTGTGACTGGTCAACTTCGCATTGCTTCTGCTTCCAGACTGAATGACTATTGAGAGTGACTAACAAATAATGGTTAATGAATAGTCCTGTTGGCTCAGAAATGCAGTTTTTGCATGTAAACACTTACATGAATGAAAACCTGTTCATGAAAAGATGGAAATAAATAAGGGGTGCACACATGGTTGAACAGAACAGCTCTTTTGGATTCTAGTGACTGTTGGTGAATACTATGTTTTTAGCAGGTGAATACTATGGTTTTAGCAGTACTCAACCATTTCATTATTTAAGCTCTGAACTTGCTCTGCACCTCTGTAGGACCACAGCGACACAACTGAATGGTTCTAAGAACTAAGCTGATCTATAACACTGAAGAAACAAGGATTGTGCACTGTTTTTCAGTAACATCCATCACTCACTTAAAGCAGTTTTACTAGCCTGGACTGAATGACTTAGTTCCAGAGTTTTGCTGTGCATTTTGTAACAATTTCAGATCAGTAAAACAGATCTATAACCAATCAAATCACAGAGTTGGTGTTGCTTTTGAAACTTCATCCTATTTGCCACAGGAAAGAATTTTCATATTCTTCTGACACATAAGAACCATTATTGTTTTCTTAAAGTCTATATTAAATTTACAATATAGGCCATCAAGATGATTCAAATGGCAGAAATTACACTTGACAGATTACAGTAGGCACATACTGAGTGTATGTGTCAGTCCCAAACAAAATTTGGGATTTAAACATGTCCCCAATACATTTCATATCATTTAATTAACCGTATATACTCGATCATAAGCTGGTTCGTTTATAAGCTGACCCGCCCCCCCGCCCAAGATGGATAAGTAAAAATGGAAAATCTTTATGACCCGTTCAAAAGTCGACCCTATAATTCAGGGGTCAGCAAACTTTGGCTCCTGGGATATCAGGATAAGCTGCTGGTGGGCCAAGATGGTTTGTTTACCCCGAGCGTCTTCAGGCACGGAGCTAAACCTAAGTAAACAAAGTGTCCGGGCATGCCAGCTGCTTACCCTGACGGGCCGGGACAGCAACTGGTGGGGACATTTTTTGGGGGCGGGGAGAAGCTGGGAGTTAGGGGAATAACCCCTGTGACGACCCCCCACATGACCCCACCCCTAGCCCTGGACCCCCACACTCTCCCCATGCCATCCCTTCCCACCTTATCTGGGGAGGGCCAGGAGAGGATGTCTCTGGCCTGGCTGGAGCTGTTCCGGCAAGCTGGGCAGCGTGGCCGCAGCCTGCTCCGGCAGACTAGACTGGGCGGCGCTGCCGCAGCATCTTCCAGCGCGCTGGGCGACGCGGCCACGGCGTGCTCCGGTGGGCCGGGCGGTGCGGCTGCAATGTGCTCCGGCGGGCCGGACAGTGCGGCCGCAATGTGCTCCCACGAGCCAGACCGGGCAGCATGGCCACAGCATGTTCCAGCGCCCCACAGCGTGCTCCAGTAGGCCGGGCGGTGCGGCCGCATTGTGCTCCGGTGGGCCGGGCAGCGTGGCCACAGCCTGCTCTGGGGGGCAGGGCCAAGCAGCACGGCGGCAGCCTGCCAGCCCTGGAGCTGCAGCTGCTTCGGAGGTTGGGGGAAAGAGCAGCATGGCCAGAAGTGGAGAGATACTGGCCTTGCCTCCTCCCTTCTGGCTCTGCTGCCTCTCCTTGCTCCCTCTGTTGGGGGGAGGGGCTGTGTCCCACCTCTCCCTCTCTATACCCGTTCATAAGGCGACCCCCTTCTCTGGTGCTTCCCTTTTTTACTAAAAAAATTCGGCTTATGAACGAGTATATACGGTCATCTAAGCAGCTAGATTACCATGAGCAACTGTATAGGAATCCATGATTTTGGAGCCCTAGACTTGCAGCCATTCCTGGCAAAGTTCAGGCTTTTGGCATCGGATTTGGTCTTCTGGGAGACTTTACAAGCCAACAAGACTGTCCCAAAAATCTCAGGACTTTTAGGCTGTCCTGCACCCAGAGTTTTGTCAGCACGAGGTGATGACACTGTACAGTGATGCTGAACAGGATTAAAGGGGGAAGTGTGTGTCCAAAAAGACTGCAAATGGTTGAGCCAGACCCTGCTTCACTTAAAACAGGTGCTAGGTTATTTTCCATGTTTAACACTTTCAAAAACAAATGAACAAAAAAAATTAAGGCGGAGAAACACAGAGGTCAGAAAAATATCAGTTTTTTTGACTCCCCGAGTATAATTGCAACTCATGGGCTGGCTTTTCCAACAGAGTCTGGATCTGACAGAAACTTATGGTCTTCCACCATTCTCAGGCAGCTTGTAAGCTGTTACACTGGCCCTGGAAACAGGGCTGTAGGTCACACACAGTGTATTGCTGGAACTGGCTGAGCTGTGCATGCTGAAGCTGTACCAGCTCTGTGATACTTAATCCTTTTGTGCCAGGAGTTGAGTTTCCCCACACAAGATTTGTTGGCAACAGTGCCAAAGAACTAACCTGAGGGTCTGTTTAAGTCATGGGGTTTTTTTATGTGACTCCAGAGAAAGACAACTTAAACAGAGTAAATTGTAATTGTAAACCTACTAATTGGGCTTTTTAAAGCCTTATCATAGAAATTAATTTCTGCAGAGTGGAAATTGGCATCACATAATGATTTCCAGAATGGTTACATTCTTTAGCTCAAAGCCACAGACACAGTTACTGAGATAATATGCCATTTATTGAAATCTGAGACCTAATGGTAATAACTTCAGGGAAATATATTTATGTAAATCCTTTCCAAACAATCACCACAGAGCAGTATCCAAAGGTATTTGCCTACAGCTTCCCTTCACTGAGTGTTTAGATCCCTGCAAAGGAAGCTGGCTCACATGAGAAGGCAGTATATTTTTAATTTACTAATTTTACCAATTTTCATACAGGCAATTTTGCTACAGTATCTGAGTTGCGGAGGGTAATTTACACCATTGTGAAGTATTTCTTCAAACTGGAGCTTTAGACACAAGAGCCTTTCTACAGAAAATCTTTGGTTTGATATCTTGCCATTTTGCTGTAACTTGTCTTTTACCAAGGGACAAAATTTTAGGAACTAGGTGACAATAATGCAATCTAAACTCAAACATTAAAGCACATTTATCAATGGTTTGTTTATGCTGCTGGAATTTTCTACATAAGAACAGCCATACTGGATCAGCCCAAAGGTTCATCTAGCCAATGCCAGGTGTCCCAGAGGGAATGAATAGAACAGGTAATCATAAAGTGATCCATCCTCTGTTGCCCATTCCCAGCTTCTGGCAAACAGAGGCTAGGGACACCATCACTGCCCATCCTGGCTGATAGCCACTGATGGACCTATCCTACATGAACTTATCTAGTTCTTTTTGAAGCTTTTATAGTTTTGGCCTTCACATCATCCTCTGGCAAGGAGTTGCACTGTTGATTGTGTGTTGTGTGAAAAAATACTTCCCTTTGGTTGTTTTAAACCTGCTGCCTACTAATTTCATTTGGTGACCCCCTAGTTGTGTGGGAAGTTTTTCAATAAAAGCTCCAAGTAGCTACATCACCTGCCTCTCTGGGGCTGGATAGGAAGGCAAAATAAACTGATTCTACATTTCAAAGAAGTGCATGAGGGATACATGGGTTAAAGCTTATGTTCCAAGTTTAGTGGCCTTTTTTTTTTTTTTTTTTTACTTAGCCTTATATACAATATTCTCTAAGAAAGGTGTTTTTTTTTCATTGCTCTCAGCAATTATAAGGTAGAATGACACTAAAAGCACCCGTCTTATGGTATGCTCACATTAATTCTATTTTTATTACTTTTGTGAAAAGACCTAAATAACAGCTTAAAGATATATATAGAAAGGTGATGTAGTAATGAAAGTGCTCTAACTCTCTCTCTGCTCTGAAGGGTAGCAAACAGCAGACCTATCGTCTGATCAGGGATTTCATCTGAACACCTCACAAGTTACTAGTACAATCTCATCAGTGTATTTTGTCCCATTTTCGGTGTGTTCACACTGAAATCACATCTCATCTGCCTATTAAGCTCAGTGTTGCAAATCAGCTGCCACAACTAGGGGTCCACATTATTTTAGTTTGACCTCCTCCCACCAGAAATGCTGAGGGTTCTTCTGGAACTACTGATTCTCTACCAATGGCAGGTCCTGCATTCATTCCAAAACTAGCCCTACTGTTGCATGAGGCTCTTAAAATTCTGTAATGTCAATCAAGACTGAATTAGAATCACTACTTATAGGAGGCTGGTATTTTGCTGCTGTTCTGTGTCTGTCTCCATTGCTGGTACTGTCTAGATAAGCAGTAGGGGGTTCAAGTTGAGCTTCTGAAAAAGGAGACAAACTGAATTAATGATCATTTTTGAAAATATTGGATCCTCTCTGGGGAGCCTCTATTTACCAATTGGAAAAACAGAGCTAATGCTATGTGAGGCTTCATTAATTTTTGTGAAATGCTTTGAGATCCCCAGATAAGTGGTCCAATATAAGTGTAAATTAGTCTATTCTTTTAATTGGCATCAAGATAATACTTGAATAGCTCATCTCTCTAAGGAGCACATAACTTTATTTAAAATGGCATTTGCTGCCCAGTTCTTATACAAGTCTCCCTAGGGAACAGTACAAATTTGAATATGACTTTTTTCTAACAACCTGAAACACCTTTTGAAGTGCACACTGAAATCTGTATGAGTGCCCTGGGAAATACACAAAACTAAGCATGACCAACCAATCGCAGTACCCACTTTGGAAAAAACTGCTGTGACTTGTCCAGTATCACATACTATTGTCATTCATTAAGGTCCTAAGATATATAAATAATATCAAGACACTGAGGAAAGGTGAATTACTGGTTTACTTCCATGCACAAAAGTGTAAGCTAATATAAGTATCTAATGCTTAAGCACTGCAGTATTAAGAGTTACTACTGCACTATCCTGCTACACAAGCAAACAGAGCTTCAGAGGAAAAACTATTCATTTTAAGTACTTTAACAGTTATCCACTTATTTTTCATGAACCCGGAAGAATGTTTTTCCATGTGATTTATTGTGGAGATTTAAAATTCCTCCCAGTACAAAGCAAGAGCTGAGCAAACCAGGAAAAAAAAATAGTTCAGCAGCTTTACACGGGCTTCAAATCCAAAATGATGTAGTGTGTTAGTCAAAGGGGGAATATCATCTTTCCCTTGTTATAACTAAACCCTTACATTTTTTAAAAAACAACACATATGAAAACTGAGGTCATTCTGTGAAAAACATAGTTGTACTTTTTTGTTACACTTTCTTTTCCTTAAGAGACCACCCAAGGCACTAGAAAACTGCAGTTTCACTTCAGAGAGGGTGATGTGCACATAAATAATGTCATGGGAAAAACGGAATGGGAAACTATCCCATTAGGAAGACGATGGCCATAAGGACAGGTTTCAGCCTCATCCCACATGGAAACACAGCTGCAAAAGATCACTCCCTTTATAGGGAACATTTTACTTAGCATCTTGTTTTATGCATTTAAACCAGTGATGAAGCAGCAGGTGATGGCTGCAAAGGAAAATGAAAAAAGCTGACATCAGAAGAGTGAGCACAGCATCCCCAATTAGTGGGAAGGTTCAAAGCTGAGCCCTTCACCTTTAAAGGGCATGACATATGCAGTCTGTGGTTGAATTTGGCTCCTGATGGCATGACACACACGGATTTTTTTTTAACTGCTTTGTGAGCAGCCTTTCTCTGATGATTAAAAAGGAGTGTGTGTGTGTGTGTGTGTGTAACAAACTGTCAAGAAGTGTAATTATTAATATTTTTTCCTTCTTCAGAGGCCGTTGTTATGGTCGCCTGCTGAAGCCTGTCCTCTACCAGGCAGATGGCCTGGAATACACTCCCTGGGCTGCTTATTTTCTCTTGAACGACATTTTGAGTAATGAATTCTGATGGCCTTGTCATTCCCCAGAATCATTTAATTTACAGCCCATTAAAAACCAAATGAATTTCCATTAGTGATTATTATCTTAATGAATAAAAACTGTGTTCTTTCAAGCAGATCCACCACCTATTGTTAGGCATTTAGGCTTCCTACCAACCATTTCCTATTACAAAATAGGTGAATGATTATTTCCTATGCTGCAGGTTTCTTTTCTGCACTTCAACAAAGAACTTAAAGCTCATACAACAGCCCACCCATCTGTCAACCTGGTACCACAGACTATACATATCACAAGATTACCTCCACTCAGGTTGATCCTCAAGCTGCCAAAAGGCTATTGCCTTGCCTCTTAAGAATAAAATTGTAAAGCTCTCCCATGTGTAACAATATCCATATGCACATTGCCATAATATTAGCTCGGTAATGCTGACTCCTCAGCAAAGGCAGAGGGTGCAAGCAATTAGCATTCATGATTGGCATGCAAAGGCAGAAACAGCAACCACAGACACATGTTGGGCCTCTCCTGGACTTCATCAGTGCAGCACAGATTCACAGGAGCCCAAGAAACTGTCAGCCTTGTAGAAATACAAGTCTTGTAGTTTCAGTTTGCTTGCAAAGGAGGAAATTGTTTTCAGAAATATGAAATCACTATTCTTCCTGCAAATTGCCAGAAACCTTTCTTTCAACCATCTACTCTTCGGACATACTGTACATCCTGGAACTACCTACACCCCTCCCCCATTCCTTTCCATTAGGATGACAGGCCCTTCAGGGTAGGCCCATACCTTGTATCACCTAATAAAACCTCAAGGTATCTTGTCATTACTGATTGCATCCACAACCATCACATGCACAATAATTAGTTACTCCCAAACCTAAACAGTTGTAGGTCAAACCTCATTGCATGTGAGTCCCCAGAAAAGAAAACATTCAGTCTTTAAAGGCTTTTATACCCCTGTTTGTTTGAGAGCTCTGACTAAATCATTTAGCACCTGATTTTCCATGACAGCATTTCATTCCGGGGAAGCACAAGCCCCTTGACTCTAACTAGTTTCAGCACAGGCCAAATTGAAATTGATTGGCACAGTGTGTTCTTCCTTCCATACTTAAATAAAAGGAAAAGGCAGTAACTCTACAATCCTGCAGTGGGGAAGCAGCTAAAATGAGGTTTAGCAGCTGCTGTCAAACTCATCAGCACAACATGCTAATCTTAGAATAATTAAATGATGTTTGTTTTCCCACACATAGATAAAGGCAGAAGATTTTCTTAAGACCTCCAGGAATAAGCAAGACACTGCTCTTGCTAGCACTCTGAATCACACCATCCGTCAGAGTATTGTTATTCCAGGTACAGCAGCCTTTTCATTCACTGGGTAGCAAATCATATCTTCAAATACGTTGGCTAGGCAAGGATTTTCCCCAGCCAATGAAAGGAAAGGATTCCCTTCCCATTCAGATCAATGAAAGGAAATTATTCCTTTCAATGCCAGAACAAAACAGACCATCCTTTTTGCTCTCAGTTTGAAATGGATAGGACCGGCCTCTGGAGCATAATGTCAGTGGAAACCACAGGGTCCACCTCTTTGTAGTTTATAAGTTTAAGGAAAGCCCCAGCCCATCAACACATTGAAAACACTCATTTTATCTGCTCCCATCTTATCTCACTTAAAAGGACTGTCTCAAGGAAAAAATGTCTCGCCATTTATTCCCAGATCTGGAAATCCTACAGCTACTGGTTACATATCTTGTATTTCAGTGGAACAATTTCATTAGGCTCCTAGATCAGTTATGCCACTTGTTAAGTATAAACTTCCTGATACACTTGCACTGTGTGCCAGAATACGAATAGCAGCCAAGTCTGCTTTTATGAATTAGTCTAAATTCTGAGATGAAGTCTTTCTGCTCCCTTGATTATAGAGATTTCTCTCTCTACACATGTCCTTTTCTATGGTGAGTCTAACACTTTTAAATACACAGGGTCAAATTCATAGCTAATATAACTACTAAAGTCAATGGAGTTAGACCAGTGATGGATTTGATCCAGTAATCTGTCACAATTTTCATGACTGCATAGGGTTATAGCACATCCAAAATCGTTTACAAAGTCCTTAGTATAAGTGAGAATCAGACCCTTTCTACAGTTTAGAATCAGGTATTTAACTATATCATCTTTCTAAACATAACTTCAATAAGTGTGTGTGTGTGTGTGTAGGGGGGTGATAGGGCTGCATATTTTATACTTTACTTTCTTTTACTAAAACATGTTGCAATTTCTCTTCTAGGAGGAAATTTCTAAATTTCTGTTTATACTACAATATTTGGCAGAAGAGTTCTGGGGGTTTTAAGTAGTGATTTGCAGATGGACATTTTCAAGCACACGTGGCTAATGCAGTCTCAGATTTGCCAGGTCTAAATGAATTATAAAATAATATGTCTTCAAAAAGATAAGCACTGTATACAATATACTATATGACCATTTGTTAATGAATCCATCTAATAGCAAAGTATACCAGTCACAGCTTAGCAGGCTTTGTTTTCTGCCTCTTTTTGCTTAATCAGCACAGCAGACATCTGTTATCCGGAGAGCTGGTTCACCATGTTCGGTATCCTCCTAGTTCTAGTAGTGGTTAGTACTAGATGCTTCAGAGGGAGGTCTGCAAAACAAAAACAAAAACAAACCCCAACACCACACCATAAAACACTTAGCTAATTGTACAGTGACATATTAAGGAGGATGACAGAGGAAGAATTCATCCTCACCTGAGGGTTAATGAACTTATGTTCCAAACTGTAAGATCTGACAGATCCTCTTGGCATGTAAAGTGGTTGCAATTACTTAGAAAAGAAATAACTGAATTCTCAGATTACATGGGTATGGCAACTTTTGGTAAATATGGACTTTTTAATAGTGGTCACTAGGCAAATGTTATTTTTTGGCCAATAAATTATTCATACATACAGCTACATTATATTTAACTTTGACTTCTCATTGCAACAAACTCCATAGGTTAATTGTATGCATATTAGTTATAAAGTTACTTTATTTTAATTTCAAGTTCCCCTTGTGCCTGCGTTAGGACATCTGAAATACACAGCAAGTGTTCTAAGGACTGATATCATATAATGGGTAAAGAACCCTATCTAGAGCTAAGTAATGTACATGTACTGTCAGCTGTTGTTGGTATTGCTGATTGTAAAGCTGGGTATAAAGTTATTATTAGGAGAGTTCCATGCAATGAAATGATGTAACGTTACTATGGGAGTGACTATGCTGTGAAATGGATACTGTGTCTTGTGCGAGCTGCATATGTCCCAGTAGCCGGAGCAGATTCAGGTTGAGCTAGGTGTGCATCCCATTAATAGACAGAGATGTTCTTCCTCTCCTGGAAAAACCGGAC
The DNA here is from genome assembly GCF_013100865.1 of Trachemys scripta elegans. Classification (NCBI taxonomy): domain Eukaryota; kingdom Metazoa; phylum Chordata; order Testudines; family Emydidae; genus Trachemys; species Trachemys scripta. Next base: position 57,451,134 of record NC_048307.1, on the reverse strand, counting down.
TCCAGGGTTTCTACTAAACCATCTACAGTGCCAAAAGCTATATCAATGGAACAATCACTTCCATCAACACAACTGGATTTGCAAGGAAACTTTGCAGAAAATATGGCATTAGTTTAAGCAATAGTTTGACAATATTCTCCATAGTTCTGGTTGAAAACCAGGGGAGGGAGTGGGTATAGTAATTTTTTTTTTAAATCTTACATTTTGAATTTGGAAATGTATGGAAAAAAGTAACTGACATTAAAAAACTAAACAAACGGATCCCCTCTTTTCCCCACCACTAGGGGCAGTTGTGGAGAAAGTACTTGAAATGATTGTAAGGTTCCTCTCCTTGGTGAGCCTTGCAACACTGCAGATATATAAGAGCAAGAGGAGGAAGACAGAGGATTTAGACATTGGTTTGTTAAATGTCATAATCAAGGGCTATATGAATCACTTAAAGCTCAAACATGTGAACTTTAAGATCCATAAGACTTATTAATAAAATATGGGCTTGTGTCTAGTATACAAACTTACTATTCAAGCAGAAACTAACGCAGCAAGCAGACTGAACTTAAACTCAAACCACAGATATGGGTTCTAAGTGACCTTGGTGCAGAAAGAACAGCTGGTCTGTGTGGCTTCATTTAGAGAAAAAAGAAAATTAGAAATGAAGGAAACCAAACCAGCAATCCAAATAAGAATAAAAGGTTTTCTGAAAGGCAATTGTATCCTTTAAACTGTATTTTAGATAATGATGCAAGTTTAATCCAAGGAAAGTATATAGAACTGAAGTCAAGAAAATGGTGCAGAAATCTAAAACAGAGTTTCATATTCAGGACATGCACTGGGAAGCTGAGAACACTTCAGACAGGATCAGCACTTTTTATAGAACTTTCTAATATATAATTTGCATGCAAAAGCAAGAAACTTTACAACTACTTTTAAAAACCAGCATTGTTCAGCTTTCAAAGAATAAGCTCCTGACTCAGGAAAATGCTCAAGTATTTGCTTAAGTCCAAATATCAGGGTCTAGCCATGTTAGTCTGTATCTACAAAAACAACAAGGAGTCTGGTGGCACCTTAAAGACTAACAGATTTATTTGCTATGCAGCTGAAGAAGTGAGGTTTTTACCCACGAAAGCTTATGCCCAAATAAATTTGTTAGTCTTTAAGGTGCCACCAGACTCCTTGTTGCTTAAGTCCAAGTTCATTCAAGAAATCACTTCAGCACATTCTTATCTATAAGGGGCCTAAATGCTATGCACCATCTATGTGATGTGTAAAAATATGCATAGCCATGAAGTTAAAGATGTTTGATGTAAATGCCACAGATTCACAAACAAAAAAACACAGATAAGAGGCATTTTCAAGATCTATAATATCTGGAAGGATAATACCCCTAAAATGGGTTAATATGTTCTCTGTTGTCCTATGAAGCAAGATAAAAATCAAGTTCCTGAACAGATAACATAAAATTGCACTTGATAATCTGGAAAAATAGGAGTTATTGAAAAGGGAGAATAACCTGAATATTGAGTTAATACTTCCAAAAGAAGATCTCTATCAAGCATTCTTAAAACTACAATACCCACATGCTGAAGTGAAAAAACAGATTGACAGAGCTAGAAGCGTACCCAGAAGTCACCGACTACAGGACAGGCCCAACAAAGAAAATAACAGAATGCCACTAGCCATCACCTTCAGCCCCCAACTAAAACCTCTCCAGCGCATCATCAAAGATCTACAACCTATCCTGAAAGATGTTCCCGCACTCTCACAGATCTTGGGAGACAGACCAGTCCTCGCTTACAGACAGCCCCCCAAACCTGAAGCAAATATTCACCAGCAACCACACACCACACAACAAAAACACTAACCCAGGAACCTATCCTTGCAACAAAGCCCGATGCCAACTCTGTCCACATATCTATTCAAATGACACCATCATAGGACCTAATCACATTAGCCACGCCATCAAGGGCTTGTTCACCTGCACATCTACCAATGCGATATATGCCATCATGTGCCAGCAACATCCCTCTGCCATGTACATTGGCCAAACCAGACAGTCTCTACGCAAAAGAATAAATGGACACAAATCTCACATCAGGAATCATAACATTCAAAAACCAGTAGGAGAACACTTCAACCTCTCTGGTCACTCAATAACAGACTTAAAGGTGGAATTTTGCAACAGAAAAGCTTCAAAAACAGACTCCAACGAGAAACTGTTGAGCTTGAATTAATATGCAAACTAGATACCATTAACTTGGGTTTGAATAGAGACTGGGAGTGGCTGGGTCATTATACATATTGAATCTATTTCCCCATGCTAAGTATCCTCACACCTTCTTGTCAACTGTCTAAAATGGACCATCTTGATTATCACTACAAAAGTTTTTTTTTCTCCTGCTCATAATAGCTCATCTTAATTAATTAGCCTCTTACACTTGGTATGGCTACTTCCACTTTTTTCATGTTCTCTGTATGTATATATATCTTCTTACTGTATGTTCCATTCTATGCATCTGATGAAGTGGGCTGTAGCCCACGAAAACTTATGCTCAAATAAATTTGTTAGTCTCTAAGGTGCCACAAGTACTCCTGTTCTTTTTGCGGATACAGACTAACGCGGCTGCTACTCTGAAACCTGTCATTAGACAGAAAGAGCAGCCAGTTGTATTTGCAGCAAGATTCCTAAACAAAGCTATGTCAACTGAAAAGGAGATGTAGGCAGCTGGTTTTGTCTGTCTTGAATCGTAGTAATGTATATTGAATCCCTCCTAGCTTTTGCTAGATGGTGTTGATGAGAAGGGTCTATGTTCTTCAATGCAGGAAAGACTGAGTTAATATGATGGTTTCTTAATTTCTATATTTATACATTCTCCCATAGACTTTTTGATGGGCACTCATTTTATGAATTGTAAAATGAATTAAAGAAAAATATTCTAGAAGGCGAGAGATTCTGTACTTATCTACACACTGGCTGGGGGATTATGTATCTGTACATGGCAATATTTTTTTTTAAATTAAACACTAGACTGAGAGCATCATGTATGGAATCCTATCCCTCTACTTTGCTGTGACTATACACTGTTTGCTTTTAGCATGCATTGTCAGTAAGGAAAAAATAAATAAATCCCAGCACCTTGCCATTAAGACTATGGACTCGTTTTTGGGAAAAAAAATGTATATGGATGCCTGGAAGTCATGCTTAACCAAGTGGTCAATATAAATGGATTGCCTCAAAATCCAGGAAACTATACTCCAAGTATAAATCCATATCCTCTCTCTGGAAAGCTGCCAACTACTTTTAAAGAGACAAAGTGGGTGAGGTAATATCTATTATTGGCACAACTTCTGTTCATAGACTCATAGACTCATAGACTTTAAGGTCAGAAGGGACCATTATGATCATCTGGTCTGACCCCCTGCATGCTACAGGCCACAAGACCCTTCCCTGGACTCTGCTGTTGAAGTCCCCAATCCTGTGTTTTAGTGACTTCAATCGGCAGAGACCCTCCTGCTAGTGATCCCTGCCCCATGCTGCGGAGGAAGGCGAAAAACCTCCAGAGGCTCAGCCAATCTATCCTGGAGGAAAATTCCTTCCCGACCCCAAATATGGCGATCAGTAAGACCCCGAGCATGTAGGAAAGAGTCTCTAGCCTGACCCTTGTTGGCCATTATACTATTTACTTACCATTGCTTGGTTTTCCTTGGCTACTATGTTTTACCATTAAACCATTCCCTCCATAAACTTATCTAACTTAATCTTAAAACCAGACAGGTCCGTCGCCCCCACCGTTTCCCTCGGAAGGCTAACACTTAGGCCAGCCCTGTGCATAGTGCTTTTATACTTGTGAAAACTGTTTTAATTTTCCTATTGTCCCATTCCAATACGTAATTGTGTGTAGTTGCACTGGCCTGGGTGAGGTCACATACACATCTAGCTGACAGGGTCTGTCAGCTTGCAATAACAGGAGAGGATTTTTGGGAACCCTGTTTCAAGCAGTGACCCCATCCCATATAAATTACGGCACTTCTGGTACACATACTTAAATGTGCGAGTTCAAAATTCACTTTCCACAGACATTTGTGAAAGTAAAAATTGTTCACTAAAATGGTCATAGAAAGTGAACAGAAATGGGGCATGAATACTGCCAAAGTGCATTTATATTTAAATAGAGTGAATAATCATGGTTTGCTTATGTGGTCTCCACACACTTGAACGCCAACAAATTATAATGGCATATCTTCAAAGCATTCTACTTCAGACATTTGATTGATAGACCTGGTCAAGTAAATCAGAGGATCACTACAGTTTAATAATTCATGTTTCAAATTGTCTGTACAAAAATGTGAGTGTCTAATTCACATCCGGTGAAGGATTGGGAAAGAGTTTGATAAGGGGTAATGAAATCAGCTGTGATTTGAACACAGAGCTGGGTGGTCAGCAAATTGGAGTTCTAATCCCACCTATGACAGGCCCCAGCCCTAGAAAACACTTTGCCATGTGCTTAACTTTAAACACATGAATACTCACATTTCAATAAATGAGAATACTCACGTGCTTAAAGACAAGCACATGCTTAAGTGCTTTGCTGGACTGTAGCCAGAATGACTCCCTCTGCGTACTTGAATAAGTCCCTCAAACTCTCTGCTTCTCTTTTTTCCATCTGTATTATGTCCGGTATAGCAATACTTACCGCACTAGGATATTGTGAGGATTGTGTATAGAGAGAGTTTCCAAGATGAAACTTATGTTGTAAGTGATAAGTATCATTATTGTAGCACACATGGCTTTGTGGTGACAAGATATTTACATAGCTATCAGAACTATCATGGAAGCAGTAATTCAAGTTACCAATGTACCATATTTATCAAAAAATCTGGATTTTTCATACATTTACATTAGGTTTGGATTGGCTGAGATCCAATCCCAGTGTAAACAATACCCTTTAAGAAAAGCAAAACATCAAGTAAATTCACAGACAAAAGCTACATTGAAAGAACATTAAGGCTGTGGCTTAAACCTACAAGGCATTCACGTTTAGTGACCACACTTCTGCTATCCAGTCACAACAGGAAGTCACATTACTATGGCTTAAATGTATTGCACTGTATCTAGATAGTAAACATCTGATTCATAATTCTTAATTTCCTAACTTTGATGGATTCAAATTTAAGCCCGGTCTTTAATGTATTCTTATGGTCATTTCTGAAGCTGAAAATGGCCATGTTTACAAAATGTAAAATATTGTACAGTGCAACGTATTTTCACATTATTATTGTTAACAAAATAAGATGCATGCTACTGTTCTGTTTATCTTGGAGTATTTGACTCATCCCCAAGTTCTGTTGCTAGAAATTTGGTTTAAAGATTATGGAAATTAACCCATGGTAATCAACTAACATAAGGCCTTAAGACATTTGAAGGCTTATCTGGTTCCCCCCGGACACCCCATTTTCTTTTTCTTAAGACTAACCTTATCCAGATTTATTAAACTTCCCTCATAGGTCAGGTTTTCTAAATCTTTTATAATTTTTATTGTTTCTCCAGTTTGTCCACAGCTTTCCTAAAATATGGTGCCCAGAACTAGACACAGTACTCCAGCTGAGGCCTCACCAGTGCCAAGTAGAGAGGGACAGTTACCTCTTGTGTTTTACATGTGACCCACTGTTGCCCACAGATCCTTTTCACCAGTACAAATTCCTAGCCAGTTATTCACCACTTTGTATTTGCACATTTAATGTTTTCTTCTTAAGTGTAGTACTTTGTATTTGTCTGAATTGAACTTCACCTTGTTGATGTCAGTCCAATTCTCCAATTTATCAACATTATTTTTAAATCTAATTCTGTCCCCCAAAGTGCTTAAGACCCCTCCCAATTACGTGTCATCTGCAAATTTTATAAGCATGCTGTTCATTTCTTTATCTAAGTTATTAATGAAAATATTGAATAGTACTGGACCAAGGACAGACCCCAGAAGGACCGTATTAGATATGTCCTCCCAGTTTGAGAGTGAGCCTTGATATAACAAAGCAGAATATGGGCCAAAATATTTTTAGCCAGGCCCTTGAGAACAATTGTTCATGGTAGATAGCATTATATGTAGCTATTTATTCAATTAGTAATATAAGCATAGATCATAGACTACCGCTAAGGCCAGTGTGAGGGAAATCCAAACCTGACCTAAAGCTAGCAGAGCCCTGGCTTAGGGAGCATGTCAAGACTCGGACAGAGTACAACAGAGCTAGAAAGGTATGGGACAAAACTTCACTGTTCCACTAGTACCCGTTTTGGTCCCCAGTGGCCCCAGATCCTAGAAGTGGAAAGGGGGCTTAGAGTCCCCAGACTCTGTGCACTCAAGAATCTGATCCATTATAGACAAGTCTGCAGGACTTACTTTAGAGATTGGCAGGTCATACACCAGCAATGTTCACTTAGGGTATATTACCTTTGTCCAGGTACTGCTATTTGCATTGAGAGAATGCATGCAGAAGTATATATTGTATAGCAATATAGAAAATAATTTCTTAGCATCCACTGAGAGAGTAAAGCATGAGCTCACATTTTCTTGCATGTAGTAGATCAGGACACTGGCAATGGTAATAAAATAATATATAATAATAATTTTGCACTCACAGTGCCCTTAATCTAAGGATTTCTTGTACATGGTAATGGGTTAAACCTCACATAACTCCTGCTAAGTGGGAAAGTACGCCCATGTTACAGATTAATATATACACAGAGCCCAATACATAAAAACATTCTATGTTTATGGGAGACAGTGTGCTCTAGTGGACAGTCTGGAAGACAGGAAACCTAGGTTCTATTCTTGGCTCTGCCACTGGCCTTCTATGTTACCGTAGGTAAGTCATTTCACCTCTCTGTGTTGCTGTCTCACCACCCATCCTTGGTCTGCCTTGTCTATGTGGATTGTACACTCATGGATGCAGAGACTGCTTCTCACTACGTCCTTGTAAAGTCCCTAGCATGTTACAGCTTCACTCCGACTTACATTACACATAATAAATATAATTAAATGCATATGCCCATCTACATTATACTGCAGCAATTTGGCATCTCATCTTAACTCTCAAACTTCATGGCACAAACCAGAAATGCCAGAGGTTTTGTTGATCTGACTTGAAGCATTTCCCTGTGTGTTAAAGCAGTATTTTTAAATTCTGCTCTGAAAAGTGACTGTAAAAGGGCAAAAGGAGGGTTATTGTTCCTCAGGCTACGTCTACACTACGCACTTTTCAGCAACACAGCTATGCCACTATAGCTGTGCTGCTAAAAGGTGCGCAGTGTAGCCGCTGTTTGTCAGCAGGAGCTCTCTCCTGCCGACAAAGCTCTGTTCACACCGGCGCTTTTCATCTGCAAAGATTTTTATTGCTTGTGGAGGGGGGAGAGGGGGAGAGAGGTGTTTTTTCACACTTCTGAACAAGAAAAGCTTTTTCATTCAGATTCCAGTGTAGACAAAGCCTTAGTGACACACACACTCTGATTTGCTTAATTTACAAATTAAAAGGCTTTATTGTTGTTGCTGTTCTAATAAGTAGCCCTACAAATACAGTTTGACTTCCAGTCCTTGGTTGTGTTCATTCCTTTACATTCACCCTACAAGCCAAATTCTGCCTTCAGTGCAACTTATTCAAACAAAGGCCTCAATTACACCTGTTCAAACCTATTGCCTTCAACCCTTCAGTGGAATAATGCAGTACAATGTGGCAAGAATCAATTACCTCTTCACTAAAAACTCTTTTGATGATGTATGAGCCAGCAGCAGCTTCAGCTCACACGCCCTATCCCTTTTGGATGAAAAAGAGACGTGGAACGAACTGTCTGTTGTTGTAAACCAATTCTTGTATTCCTTACAGAGGTTAAGCAATTTTTGAACCATTGTAACACATTATGTTTGTAAACAGGGGGAAAGGGACCATGATCTTCCTTATTTGAAAATGACATAAAAGCAGCTCCTGCAGCACCAGACGAGTTCCTGAACAGCATCTTGCATGCTGTAGCTTGCTCTTAACACCCAGACATATAATCTTCTCAAGTCTGACACCTATAGATTACAAAGATCTTGGACTTTAAGACAGCAGAATTGTCTGTTAAGATACAAAAGGCCAAATACTCTCTTCAGTAACATCTACAAAACTCAGCAAGTCCCAAAGGGGGTGGGTGTAACAGAGAGCAACATTAAGCTGTAAGACTCTTCTGTTGAAAAGCTCAGGTGACTTTAAATAAAGACAAACAGATCTGTTGAGTTTGAAATTGCCTTTGCACAATTAGTTTTCTATCAATATCCATATTTTAAAATAATTCTGAAATCTGCAACAAAGTGTAACATTTCCACAGCTCATTTTTTCAGTACCCCTATTCATGAAGCAACAGAAATGGATGCTACACAGTTTTTTCTCAAACTGCCTTTCACCCCACTTTAGTTATCCATATAATAAGATTCCAAGAATGTCACTCTGTGTGTCACTCTGAAGCCTGAAATGTCTGTAGTCAGTGTGAAGTGAGGAAGCAGTTACAAGCATGGCTGAGAGCTCATTTTGTTGAGGATACCACCAGGTACAGTCATCACTGGGATTCGCAGTGTGTTACCATTGAATTTTTAAGTTCTCAGCAATTTTGCCTTCACGAATCGCACTCATTCCCCAGCAATGCATGTATCTATGCCATGCCAAGAGTCCTTGACCATTATGATAGAGGTGATCCAACCAATCACCACTCCTATTCTACAGCTAATTTGCATGAAACCATTTTATTGGCTGAACGAGGGAGACTGCATAGATAGTGGGTTACTTGGCCCAACTGCCACAGTTCTTCAAAACACAACACAACTAGCATACACATGAATCTCAAACACACACAGCACCTCACAGCAGCACATATCACTCACTCATTTGTCATCAAACACAAATCTCCCAACAAAAAACCCCAAGACACAAGTCAACACAACCACCCACATAATAACACAACCAGCACAGATTACCTCAAACATCACTCTAAAACCTAGAAACTGAGTCGTGAAGTGATGGAAACAGATACATGCGTGGCTGATGGCTCTTTTTGCGCAGAATATCAGCAGGTTCAAACATCCCTGGGATTTGTGCTCTGTTACCATTCAATTTTTAAGTTCTCAGCCATTTTTGCCTTTTTTACATACATGACTTGACAAATTGCACCCGGGCAACAGCACAAGATTTCAGCTACTAGTGTAATATAATGTATCAATCTCACTATAAGGGCTGCTACTGTTCCTCTTGCATGGTATTTTATTTAATTCCATGTAATAAAAGAATATGTATTGCCAAGTCTTTTCTGCACATTAAGAAAATTTCTAATAAAATTAACTTTAAAACCCTTGTACATTTTACATCACTGCTATATGCTGGTCTTACTTTTTTTTTTTTTTTAAATACCCCAGAACAGTCTTAGATAAACCAGCATGCTTTACCTGACCAGAAACTAAACAAAGAATAAGAATTCACCTACCAAAAACTATGAAGAACCAGCAAAACAAAATGGACTAAGAGTTATCTTGCCCTATAGTCATTATTTTTAATGTCCTACTTTACTAGAGATTGCCTTCCTGGACCATGTACAAATACAATGGCTAAAATAAAAAAGTAAATAAATTTAAATTAATGGAGATATCCCATCTCCTAGAACTGGAAGGGACCTTGAAAGGTCATCAAGTCCAGCCCCCTGCCTTCACTAGCAGGACCAAGTACTGATTTTGCCCCAGATCCCCAAGTGGCCCCCTCAAGAATTGAACTCTCAATGCTGGGTTTAGGAGGCCAATGCTCAAATCACTGAGCTATCCCTTTTAAGTTTGGAAATATGGGGGAACTATTCATTACCAAATCTCTACTTCTACATATACTAACACAATGAGCTAGCTTAATCTTTACAGACAGTTCTAGCTTTTTCCTTTCTTTTAAACAAAAATTTCATGGCATCCAAGGAAAACAATGCCTCCTTGCCAACATACAAAATAATGAGCAGCTGTGAACCCTTCCCCCTTAATTGCATATTTACATTGTGCTTGCAAAATTTTGCTTATGTTTCAATACTGCATGAGAAACAATACATGATATGCAGAAAGAATGTGCCATGATTTTAAAAAAATTCAAAAGTTATCCAAACTCAGTTTCCATTAGAACTCCCATTAAGAATTTTGAGCTCTGCTCAAACAAGAGAACAGCAGAAAGACAATGGGACTCCAAGTTTCTGGATGTGACAATAATGAATTCATTAATGTGTATTTTCTCTATACTCTCATCTTTATAAAAACTTCTTCCTTCTTTTTTCTATAAGATGTTACTATAAAGTGATACATAAACCTATTTTAAGTGATTGTGCTGTCATTAAGATTGAATCTGAATGCATTAAGAATTTCAACAGAGAGTCCTGGCTTTCAAGGTACAATAATAAAACAACTAGCTATTTTTTACCAGATCAAAGTGATGAGGTTTGGATAAAAAATTATTCTTCCTGCATTTCTGTTTAAATAGTTTTTAGACAAATACTCTGCTTTGGTGAAATGAGACCCATAAATAGCTGCTACACTTTGTGAATCGTAGATTTGAAAACACTATAAATTATATAATAGAAGACAGTATCAAAAGAAATCCCTAGTTAAGTCAATTGCAAACTCTGACTTCAGTGCAGGCAGAATAAAATTTAGAGAATTAGCAACTGCTCATCCTGTGTTAATAAGGGATTAAGAGCTTCTCTTAGGTTTTGCAGCCTCTGCGCAAGGTCAGATATAGTGCCTTATGGAAGTCATCATGGTCCTAATCTAACACTATTCAAGTTGATGGGATGACTCCCATTGACTTCTGTGGATATTGATCACACATCCATATGTCAGTTATTGAATATTAAACACCACATGATTATTTAATGACAGCTATCAGGCCTAATGGTAATCTCAGTTATCTTGATGTAAATCAAAAGTAGCTCCACTGAAGCCAATGGAATTACACCAGTGTAAAACTGGTTTGAATTAGATAAGGTTATTTAATCACTATTCATATATATATAATTCTATAAGAGGTATGAACCTAACAGACTGTTAGAAAAGAAATGTCTTAATTATAAATTAGATGCATATTTGAGACCATTAACACAAAGTATGTCCCAATATAGGTAAACTGTTTCACATTCCAAATTACTTTCCTTACTTAACTCACTTACACCACATAAAACTGGAACCGTATTTCATGGGATATCATGATGACTTACTACAATAATGCACACTTTCTCTGGGCTTACTTATTCTCAGTATAGTCATATCTCCTGCAATGCCTTTATTGTTATTGCAACATTCTCTTCACCTTAATTCAGACATACAAAATTATGATTAACAGGAGTCTACATCATGTATGAAAGTGTTTCAACTGTAATTCTTAACAAGATCAAGCTGAACTTTAGCAAACCAAATAGCCTGTCAGAATGTTCCTCCAGTTACATTTTTTTTTGCAGTTTTAGTTAATGCCAATATGAGACCAATGTGACTTTGTTTACCTAAGTTATGAAATACAGTAATTTTTTAAAAACTACATTCAAGACACAATCCTTCAGAATGTTATTACATCCAGTTCACTTCCTTTATACATTGACTCAGACATAGTTAGTGCCACCTTTAAAAGGTCTGCTAAAATTCATTGCAGTGTTAAAGTACCTGGCTCAGGACTTTTGGAAAAAAACAATTTGTTTGTACCTATACTTCCAGAAAGCTGCAACACAAGCAGTTTAAACTGCTTTCCTGAAAGGGCTGTTGAGAGTTCTGTGAGCCTGAAACTTCCCAACCACTCTTAATTATGTGCTTTGTTTTCAGAGTGAAAAACAAATTACTCTGTATTTTCAAAAAGCTCCTCTCAAGGGCTATCTACACTAGAATAGCTATATCAGCACAGCTGCACTGATGCAGCTGTGCTGCTGTAGGACATCTGGTGAAGACACTCTATGCTGATGGGAGAGAGTTCTCCCACCCACAAAATAACTCCGCTTCCACTGGAGGTGGTAACTATGTTGGTGGGAGAGCTGCTGTCCACACCAGCGCTTAGGTCGGAGTAAGTTATGTCACTCAGGGTGTGTGGCTTATTCACACCCCTGCATGACATAAGTTATAACAACATAAGTGGTAGTGTGTACAAGCTCTTGGTAAGTGCTGAGCACTCTTAGCACCCATTAACATTCATCAGTATTTGAGGCACTTAGCACACTTCAGGATCATAGAATCATAGAATATCAGGGTTGGAAGGGACCTCAGGAGGTCATCTAGTCCAACCCCCTGCTCAAAGCAGGACCAATCCTCAATTAAATCATCCCAGCCAGGGCTTTGTCAAGCTTGACCTTAGAAACCTCTAAGGAAGGATATTCCATGACCTCCCAAGGTAACCCATTCCAGTGTTTCACCACCCTTCTAGTGAAAAAGTTTTTCCTAATATCCAACCTAAACCTCCCCCACTGCAACTTGAGACCATTACTCCTTGTTCTGTCATCTGGGACCACTAAGAACAGTCTAGATCCATCCTCTTTGGAACCCCCTTTCAGGTAGTTGAAAGCAGCTATCAAATCCCCCCTCATTCTTCTCTTCTGCAGACTAAATAATCCCAGTTCCCTCAGCCTCTCCTCATAAATCATGTGCTCCAGCCCCCTAATCATTTTAGTTGCCCTTCGCTGGACTCTTTCCAATTTTTCCACATCCTTCTTGTAGTATGGGGCCCAAAACTGGACACAGTACTCCAGATGAGGCCTCACCAATGCCGAATAGAGGGGAATGATCACGGCCCTTCATCTGCTGGCAATGCTCCTACTTATACAGCCCCAAATGTCATTAGCCTTCTTGGCAACAAGGACACACTGTTGACTCATATCCAGCTTCTCATCCACTGTAACCCCTAGGTCCTTTTCTGCAGAACTGCTGCCTAGCCACTCGGTCCCTAGTCTGTAGCAGTGCATGGGACTCTAACATCCTAAGTGCAGGACTCTGCACTTGTCCTGGTTGAACCTCATCAGATTTCTTTTGGCCCTATCCTCTAATTTGTCTAGGTCCCTCTGTATCCTATCCCTACCCTAGGATCGACCCCTACCTTAGGATCAACCCCTATGTTTCCATTCACACACTTCTAAGAAAAAAATACCTTACTGAGAAAATGCTTAAAAATAAATTAAACAAAAACTACTGTCTAAAGAGCTGCTTAGAGCTGCCTTGTGATTGTTCCTTCATCAATGAATTAAGGGAATCTGTACATTAACCACATTTCTGTTTTACAGTTGCACCGGTGTTTCAAATGAATAGAAATCTTTCTTTAGCAGAGTTCCAAACCCACATAATAAGGAAATATTATCCCTTAGGCTGGGAGTACTGATATGGCAACACACTTAGGTTCTGGGGATTATTACATTGCACAGTGATCCCACTGTAAAGTGAAGGGGAAGCACTAATGGGCTCTAAAGAGAATCCCACCCAGCTGGAAAGGTGAGTCTAAGTGCAGGACCTCAGAGTTGGAAGAGCTGGGTTTGCCATACTGGATCAAACCATTAACTGCTTCATATATCCCCGGTACCTGATGCCTCAGAAGTGGGTGGCAGAAAGCAAACCAGTGAAAGAGAACTGTACAATGTAAAGCACAGGTTAGAAATTCCTTCAGTGATCCCAGTGGCAGTAAGTTTATGTTTCCAATGTTTGGACAGTGTGTACTGCATAATCTATCTTTGGTACCAATACTGGTGTCAGTAACATATCACAGATTTTGGGGTGAGGGAGCATCTTCTTTTTCTGTGTGAGTACAGTTCCTAGCACACTGGGGTCCTGGTCCAAGACTGGGGCTCCTAGGTTCTACACTAAGAAGAATAAATAATAATTAGTAGAAACAGCAATTTAAAACATAACTCGTTGCAGTGGGCCACTAGTGTTAACAATAAAGAACAGCTTACTCACATTCTAACATGCATGTTTATGGTGTAAGCATAAAAGACACAACCAAAAAAAAAAAAAAAAGAGAGAGACAGCCAGGTTTGTCATTTGGCAGAACAGGAAATGTGGTTATAGTAAGAATGATGAACGATAACATGTGTGTCTTAATTGAGAACATTGGTTTAAATATTCATTTATGGGAAATAAATGTGCTCTATCATTTGACTGTAATTAATCCTGAATAATTTTACTCACTGTCCTGGAACAGCATATCTATTTCAAAAGTTCCAGGAGCAGAATATTAGGTTATGTCCAGTTTGCTTTAGCTGATACTAAATATATGGAAATATGAAGTGTGGGGATGGAGGAAATAAATACTATCTGTAACAGGAAAGGGAACAGGAAAAGTCTCAGCCAACAAAATACTTTAATAGAACTAATTTTTAAATATTCATTATTTTCTAGCATTACTTGCAATTGAATATATAGGACAGTGTCAATTTGAAAACTAGTCCATTTCAAAAAGGAGCTTAATGTAATTTCTGACTCTATACCTGTCCTTGAGTCTCCCTACTAATTTTTGTGGATTTTCAGTTACATTTACCTTGAAAATGTCCCTTCCCGCCCCATTGCTGTGAAGAAAATCCACACAAACGGGACAATGACTGACTTTCTACCCCAGGGAAAGCAATGAAACCAACTACACTCAGAGTATTGTCAAATAAACAAAGTGAACTAAAGAGAGAGAAAAATCACCTCTGTCCCTAACTTTCTTCTGTGAAGAGTAGAGCCCTGCAGCAAGACTATGATCCCATGGGTCCTGAAGGACCCACTGCCTTAATAATGGGAGTGGGTAAAATGAACTGTGATGTGTGCAGGATTGGGTGGGTAAAAAAACCAACAAAAAAACAGACCGGTAATTTGTGGGAAAACACAAAATCTTAAAAAAAAAAAAAAAAAAAAAAAGATTTATATACTTAAATTTAAGCAAGAAATAGAAAGAGAATTGATGTCAATTATAACAAGAATTAAAGTATTTTTACATGGTTTAAGCAAGATTTGTTTCATTCTTTTAGTGGTAAAAATTCCATTTATATGAATAATATATTAACCAACTGTGGTGGGTTTTTTGCTTTTTTTCAGTAGCATGGGGGAATCTGTCTCTCTTGCAGAATTTGCTGGATCTAAGGTTTTTGCAGGTGGAAGTGGGATAAAAATGCAAGAAACTATGCAGGAGCAGGTCAGATTGGATATTGCGGGGCAGAACAAAAGTGGAATTAAAAAAATAGTCCCGCACAGGGCTCTAATGAAGAGGCCCCTTGGGCCTTGATTATGCAATCCAGTATTTTGGCATATCTGCCCTCTCAATGCAACCCTACAAATACTGAAGTAATTCATATGCAAATATGAGACCAATTCTGACGTATGTACAGCCGTGCAGAGAAAGGTGATTCTGTTTGACAGAGGGTTTAGAAATTTTGAAATTTGGTTTCATTCCAATTTGAAACAAAAAACAAGAATTTTAAATTCTTAGTAAAAGGGAATGGAGCCTGGCTTCCTGGCTGCCCCAGAGCGGCAGATCCAGAAGTCGCCACCTCAGAGGCAATCCAACTAGTGGGCTTCTTCAGAGCCATGGATCCTGGGAGCCCTGTGGTTCCTGACACAGAGGCAATCTGATCATAGGCACTGACTCCATAGGTGGTCTGGGGCTGGAGCACCGACCAGTAGCCCCCCCATCAGTTCCTCCTCCCCCCAGCTCCTCCCCCTCTGCCCACTGCTGGCCTTGCCCCAGCGCCTCCCGTGTGTTGGTGATCAGCTGTTCAGCAGCATGCAGAAGGCGCTGGGGGGAGAAGGAGAGGGGATGGAATGGGGCAGGAAGAGGCTGGGAAAGGTTCAAGCACCCCCAGGCACATTAGAAAATCGGCACCCTTGAATCTGATCAGTGAGTTGCTCCTCAGCAGCCTGGGCTTCCAGGAGGAAGCTGAGCAGGAACTGGAAGCCCTGCGAGCTCCAGCTGACCCAGGACTCTCATACCTGAGTTTAAGAGACAAGGCAAGGTTCCCAGCTCCCTGTCAACGCACCTGCCAAGACCTGGAAGCCTGGGCCCTTTAAGGGGATTCCAGGCCCAGGCTACCCATGACAAGCTAATTTAAGGAACCCAGTTAGGCAGTTAATTAGGTAAGAAGTACCTGCGCCTGATAAAAGGCCATCAGGGCTCAGTTACAGGGAGGTGCTCACAGAAAGCACAGTTCTCCTAAGGAAGAGGAGCTTTCAGGATTGAAAACCACAGGCCACATGGAGGAGAACTGGGCACAACGTGAGCCTAAGAGGAGAGACTTGAGTTCAAGTTTATTTGGGATGTAATAAAGTAGAACACCAGCAGGGGAATGTTGTCTTACATCCCATTTGGACTGCATGGAGTTCTTAAAGGGCCCTGAGAGAAGGGAAACTAGGGCAGGGAGCACCTGCAGCATCACTCTACCTCAGCAGCGCAGGTATGCCCTACAACATGCCATCACAAAAGTGTTTTTCAAGTATTGGTCCTGCCTGGGCAACTGGAGTATGTGTTTTCTATAGCAGGTGGTGTCTTAAGCCCACAGACAACCAGCCTAAAGCCAAAATTAGTATAGAAATTTGTTTCATTGAGACCTACCTGCCACAATAATTAGATTATATCTATATTTGCAACAGCAGTGGGGTTCAGACGGTTGGGTGGGTCGTGAGGGGGGTTGTTTGATGCACAGGACTGGCAAACAATCTGGCAGGGAAGCCTCCTGTGACATCCTTACAAATATGCTTATTGCAATCTAAACTGTCACTTAAAAATAACTCAAGAGGAAAAATAGCAAAAAAAAAAAAAAAGCACACACAGGGATGGCAGATGTTACATGGCTTTTATTGCATTTCCTCTCAATATACAGCACGGTGGCTTTAACTCCCTGAGGCAGGGGTTATAAGCTTCTTCACAGAACCACTACTTAACAGAGAACCTTCCTTCTAGACTACTTTCCTTCTCACTCCTAACTGTGAGGACCAGTCTTCTTCCATAACATCTCAGTAGTAACTTTCATAAGTGCACACACAAAGTGTCAAAAGTGTTACATATTTTAGATGGTCTTTAATGCAGTAGATGAAAGCAAGCCAGTCACACTGAGTCAATTTTTTTAAAAGTGCCTATGTGACTTGGGATCCTGAGACCCATTTTCAAAAGTGATTTAGGCAATTAGGAGATTGAGTCTCACTGAAAGTCAGCAAAACCAGGCTTCTAAGTCACTGGTTCCACACCATGGTAACCTCTTGTTCTCCCTGATTTACTCTGGTTTAAGCAAGGGTGGAATCAGGTTCAGACACCAGTGCATTACTCATGACTGTACCCTAAGACACACAAGCCTTGCCAAACATCCTGATCTGGATGGGAAGTTGTAATTTTTTTTAAAGGTCATTCATATCCTGTTTATTTGCTAATTTCCCAGCAATGATCTACTTAAATCCTGCTGGCTGAGTCTTTCATTGCTACTTCACTTTACAACTTCAGTCATCTAAGCTGCCATAAAGTGAAAGGATAACCCTGTGGATTTTATTTTTAAGAACTCATAAAATGCAGAGAAAAAATGTGTTTATAGTCAGTAGTCTGAGCTGAATTTTTACTATTCCATTTTCAGAAAATAAAATATGCCCTAAAAACACAAACCAGTATGTTCTATATCTCTTGCTGGAAGCATCAAATACAACAAGTTTTAGAAATGTAAGTGTTCAGCTCAACATTGTAAATAAAGTTAAACAAAGCCAATTGCTCCATCCAAACATCCTCACTCGGTGGAGAAACATCTTGTTTGCTACAAAATTTGACAGCTTAACATCAGAACAAAAGTTCCACTGGAAAACACAAGACCCATTAAAGTCTTCATTGCACAATGTAAAATTCATAGCAGTACGCTGTTGCCAACAGTTGCTACTGTTCATCTCAGCTTGTTTGCTTTAGTGGTCATAATGTTGATTGTAATTAATACAGCAATAAAAATAACATGCATTATTAGTCTCGCTGCCACTCTGACAGCTATCAGAAAGAGCAAAAAAGGAAATGCAGTGGAGACTTCCCTCAAGGTCAACAATTTTTTCTTGGACAGTCTGAAGGCCAGTGGCTTCAGTCTGTCAGTTACTCATAAGCTCTTAAGGCAAATCCTCCTGCAGTACATTAATTAGGGACAAATCCTGCACTCCGATATGCACATAGAACTGGAAGGGACCTCGAGAGGTCATCTAGTCCAGTCCCCTGCACTCAAGGTAGGACTAAGTATTATCTAGACCATCCCTGACAGGTGTTTATCTACCCTGCTCTTAAAAATCCCCAATGATGGAGATTCCACAACCTCCCTAGGCAATTTACTTCAGTGCTTAACCACTCTGACAGTTAGGAAGTTTTTCCTAATGTCCAAACTAAACTGCCCTTACTGCAATTTAAGCCCATTGCTTCTTGTCCTGTCCTCAGAGGTTAAGAACAACAATTTTTTCCCCTCCTCCTTGTAACAACCTTTTATGTACTTGAAAACGATTATCATGTCCCCCCTCCCAGTTTGGTATCATCCACAACTTTATAAGTGTACTCTCTATGCCATTATCTAAATCATTGATGAAGATATTGAACAGAACCGATCCCTGCAGGACCCCACTCATTATGCCCTTCCAGCATGACTGAGAACCACTGATAACTACTCTCTGGGAATGATTTTCCAACGAGTTATGCACCCACCTTATAGTAGCTCCATCTAGGTTATATTTCCCTAGTTTGTTTATGAGACGGTCATGCGAGACAGTATCAAAAGGCTTACTTAAGTCAAAATATACAACAACTACCACTTCCCTCCTATCCACAAGGCTTGTTACCCTGTCAAAGAAAGCTATCAGATTGGTTTGACATGATTTGTTCTTGACAAATCCATGCTGACTGTTATTTATCACCTTATTATCTTCTAGGTGTTTGCAAAATGATTGGTTAATTATTTGCTCCATTATCTTTCCGGGTACAGAAGTTAAGCTGACTGGTCTGTAATTTCCCAGGTTGTCCTTACTTCCTTTTTTATAGATGGGCACTATATTGCCCTTTTCCAGTCTTCTGGAATGTCTCCCGTCCTCAATAACTTTTCAAAGATAATTGCTAATGGCTCAGATATCTCCTCAGTCAGCTCCCTGAGTATTCTAGGATGCATTTCATCAGGCCCTGGTGATTTGAAGACATCTAACTTGTCTAAGTAATTTTTGACTTATTCTTTCCGTGTTTTAGACTCCGATCCTACCTCATTTTCACTGGCATTCACTATTTTACATGTCCAATTGCAGTTTTCTTGATGAAAACTGAAACAAATAAGTTATTAAGAACCTCTGCCATTGCAACATTTTCTGTTATTGTCTTTCCCCCCTCACTGAGTAACAGGCCTACTCTGTCCCACATGAAGTCAGTGGGAGTGATTTGCACATATTTAAAGGCAGAATTTGGCCCCTAAACAACTAATCAATCTTGCACATCTTTGTTACCTGTCTGATGACATACAGCACATGAAAAAGGCAGGATTTGCAGATATAGATGTTTTTCTTTAAGGCTTTTAATCCCAACTCAACATTCTGAAACCTCAAACTAAAATATAGTATTTATGGTTTAGTATCCTCTAGTCCTAGACCTGCACCAGAACATTTACTCATCTTAAAAATACTTCAGAACTCCAAACGCAAACTGCATGAAGAATGTGAAATTAGACAAACATCAAGGGTCAGACTGTGAACTCCTTATTCACATGGGTTTGTTCTAGCTCATCGACTAGAGCAAGGAGTTCACAAACTTGGCCCCAGTGAAATAATTCCAAGGGTGACATAGAAAGAGTCAGAAAGGTGGTCTAGACCCAAGACTAAGCAGAAATTAGTTCTGATATAGATACTGTTATTTCCATATATACCGACATTTCATATTTTATCATCTTTAACCAATCTTCCTCTTTCTTTTACCCAGAACTTTATCATCCTTCTTGACTCTTCACTTCCCTTGAACACATATACAAAGAACCTGTTGCCTAGACTCTCACAAATACACATGCTGTATGTACGTATTGTGAATATAACGTATTCACGGCTACCCCTCTGAGTATTATAACGTATACACGGCTACCCCTCTGAGTATTAGAAAATTGTTTTAAAGATTTGATGCATTTTCTGATTTATTTCTATTTTGGCACCAGATCCAGGATTTCCTGAAAGCCAGACTTCACATAAGGTATCTATTCTAAATATGTACAAAGTGAGGAAGTTGTTTGCATAGCAACAGGAATCAAATGAAATTTCCCCCAAGAGTAGGCACCCTCAATATGGTTTTCTTTCTGCAAAGCAGGCCCACAAATACAACTGGACTTCCAGGACTAGATTTTCAAAATTTTTCACAGGAGAGGCATGCCAAAATGTATCAAGAAAGCCGCCAGCACCACCAGTGCAGTATAATCCAGCCCCTACCCTTCCAGCTGGAAATGGGAAGCAAAGATGATATTTGAAAAGATCATCAATCCAACTTGGCCATAGCCCTGTGAAATGATTTAATTCATCTTTCTCATTTATATTTATCCAGACTAAAGCTCGAATGCTATAAATACCATGTATGGTAGACTGTACCTTGTATTTTAACTGTATATACAGCAAATGACCAAAAATAATGCAGTGACTTGCAGAAGGCATTAGGTCAATGGTTACACAACTACAGGTGCTGGTATAGTTTTTCCATTTCCGGAAGATACCATATATTTGGATCAGATATCAGAGAAAGAATCTTGTCATAATATACTTACCTTTTTTCTTTCAGTGTTGTGTAATAAGCTCTGTATACTTTTATTATACAATACAGTTACACTTACTGTGGTGCATTATGTTCTGGGTCAGTGAAGTTTGATGTACAGAAAAGCAACAACTAAAAGAAATATGTCAGCTATAGATCAGATGCATTCAGGTAGGTATTTTGTGCTTTAACAGCAAAATTTTGGATTAAAATATATATAGCTGTGCAAAATAATATGAATATATTAGATTTATATAGAGCCTTTCATTGTGAATAGTCCTAAAGAACTTTTCAAGGATACACAGGGAGCACTTAAACCACCAGAGAAATTTAACTACCTTTAAGGATGTAACTCACCAAGTGTTTAACAATGCACATCAACAGTACACATCAGTTTTTGGACAGAGAGTAAAAATATTTCATCCAATCACAGAGGGAAACTAAGTAGGTAAGAAATAAACACCAGAGCTGGAATTTAACAACTCCCCGTAACCCTTGCAAAAAGTGCAATCTTTAATTATCAGGATCTCAGTTTTACAGCTCATCCAAACACCCCCCACTATATCATCACTGAGCACTCAAATCATTTTAGAAAGAGAACCAACTACTGCATCACCAAAACCTGCAGCACCAAGTGATTCTTGGAACCTCCCTCCAAGCATTTAGTTGACCAGATTCTACTTAGTTTGTAAAATCCTACTGAGTGGATGAGAAATGTATGTAAAACTTTACCTGCTGAAGGGACAATTATCTGTTAGTCATTCAGCGTATTGTAGCTGATAACATGGTGAACAAAGAATCAGGAGAGAATTAAATAGCGGTATAAATTCTAGAGACAGGGACTTTCCATATTTTCATTACATCAGTATTATCAATGTGTTTTATTTCTAGTCTATAATGTCTTAGAAAAAAAATTCCATGTATCTTAAATAAAAACATTCTGCATTTCCATTTTGAAATCAATAAACACATACTATAAACATTTTAATGATTTGCTGTAGACAAAGTGCTTACAGGCAAAAGTTAATGTTTGAGTTAATAGTTACTAATTTTCCAGAAGAAAATCATTCTCATGTGATGGGTTCGGTCACAGAGACCCTCTTGGGACCGTCACTTGACGTGCTGAAACTACCTCTGAGCCCGTCTTCCTTGTCAGCTTGGGACTCCAGAATCCTGTCTTGTTGAGCCAGACATGCAAGCCTCCTGCAACACAGACCCAGGGTCCGAACCATGTCCCCAAAGCTGCAGGCTTTAACTGAAAAACCACTCAGCAGGTACTCCTGTCTCCAGCACCCAGCTCCCAATGGGATCCAAACCCCAAATAAATCCATTTTACTCTGTATAAAGATTATACAAGGTAAACTCATAAATTGTCCACCCTTTATACTGATAGAGAGATATGCACAGCTGTTTGCTCCCCCAGATATTAATCACGTATTCTGGGTTCAATAAACAAAGGTGATTTTATTAAGAATAAAAAATAGGATTTAAGAGGTTTCAAGTAATAACAGACAGAACAAAGTCACCAAATAAAATAAAGCAAAAAAGTCTAAGCCTAATACATCAAGAAACTGAATATAGGTAAATCTCACCCTCAGAGATGTTCCAATAAGCTTCTTTCACAGACTAGACTCCTTCTTAGGCTGGGCCCAATCCTTTCCCCTGGTACAGTTCTTGTTAGTTCCAGCTCAGGTGGTAAATAGGGGATTTCTCATGACTGGCAGCCCCCTTTGTTCTGTTCCATCCCCCTTTTATGGCTTTGGCACAAGGCGGGAATCTTTTGTCTCTCTGGGTCCCCACCCCTCCTTCTAAATGGAAAAGCATCAGGATTAAGATGGATCAGTACCAGGTGACATGGTCACATGTCCTGTGAGACCCCAAGCCTCCATTCATTCCGGTCTGACTCACAGGACCATAGGAAGGCTTACAAATAAACAGAGCCATTTAAAACCAGTTGTCCAGGTCAATGGGAGCCATCAAGATTCTAAACCACCATTAATGGCCCACACTTTGCATAATTACAATAGGATTTCAGAGTAATAATTTTTATTTCATAGAATTAAATAGGGCACATGAATTACAGAAAAAATCCTTACTAGGCAGCCATTCTGGAAATCTCATTCCATTATTACTATTCTGTTCAAGAGCTGGTTACATGTGCAAGCTCTCTCTTGCTCTCTCTTGTAATGTTACTTTTCCTTGTTTCTCTTATTTTATGTCAAACCACAGCAAAAATTGTAGTGACTAGAGTTAAGAGTTTCCTATTTCAAATGCTTAGGAAAATTCAAGAGTTCATCTACCTATCCAGTAGGTATCTATATCACCATAATGTCTGAATGTCTCCTAAGTATTTAAATATAGAAACAAATAAAAATCTCTCTCTTGTTCTTCCTTCCTAGCCTGTAAGAAAAAAAGTTTGATTACCTATCGGGTTGTTTATGCATGTGAGGGGTATGTTGGCTCAATGTGTTTGTGTGCATATGCATGCCGAATTTATTCTAAAGCATAACATTCATTAGACTGTATCATAGATGTTAGCTATAGACACTTGGTAGGAAGAGGAGGTTACTTATCTGTAACTGGAGTTTCTCCAAGATGTGTGGTCCCTATTTGTATTACATACATGGGTGTGCCTGAGTCTGGAAGTGTTTCTTAGTAGTGTCTGTTGACCCACATGTGTGCACCATGATTTCCTTGTGCTACAGGACAGGGAGGTTAGGGTTTCTCACAGGCAACCTTTTATAGTAGTGTTGGATGATGCTTGCAACACCATCTTTTGCATACCAGATATCAGTGAAGCAGAATGTGTGTGTGGGAGGTGAGTCAGGGTGTGGGTGTGTGAGGTGGAGAGGAGTCAGGGCTAAGCTATTTTTAGATAGGGGATGTCCATTGTCCATCACACCCTTTTGTTACTTTAGGGTCTTACAAAACCCTTGAGACTCTTCAGGCTTGATTCCAGCTTCAGGTACAGTTCTTCAAGGTGGGATCCCCCAAACAGCAATGATTTGCCCATTCTGTGGGAGCGTGAATTGTGTGGAGCACCACCTCAGTCTCAGTGGCAACACCAGCCAGCACAGGGCCTTGATCTATCTTTTAAACACTCAAGGCATAATTAGGGTTTGGTTTATAGGTCCCTCTCCCGGGATATGTGTGGTCTGCCTGGCTTCCCTTCTTCAGGCACAGACAAATCCCTAGCTGGGCCTCCATGTACAGCTAACTCATAGGCAATGGGCTTAACTCTCCGCAGGTCCTAGCAGCCTCGTATCCCTTTCTGGATGCAGCAGATGGACTCCTGCAAGTTATTTCCATGTTATTGGATCTGCTGTGAATTGTGGTGAGTGTTCTCAGCAGCACAGCAATGCACTGCACTCTCTTGTCTCCTTCATCAGCTGCTGCAGCAAATAGGATCCTGCCCTCCTTGGCCCTTCCTCACCTCTGACACCTGTTTCAATGGAAGGAGAAGGCAGCTCATTCCATGGCCCTGGCTGCCTGCTGTGCCACTTCTCATCTGTGCCATGAAGCAGTTGGCTAGGTCTCTAATTTGATATCTTGTGGAAGTGGTGTATGGTGAGGTTGTTTAGCCCCGGCATAAATCACTGCAGTGGTAGGTTTTTCATTTAGTTCTCATTCTCCACCACCCACCAAGGTGGTATCTGCAGTCTCTTCTGTGCAGCTGGGCAGCATTGTTTTTCTTACTCTCTGGCTACATGGTTTGTTCCTTTAATGCCCACATCTCCTGCCTAGTTGGGGTTTTTCTCTCACCCTGCCACTTCCTGCTGGATGTGAAAGCCCTAGTAGGTGGTCTTTCCTGCTAATCACATACAAGGACACTCAGGAAAACCTATGAGTAATCTGAGACCAAGGTCATTGTAGGGGGAAGAGGAGAGTGCAGTATTTAGTACAAGAAGGATGTGGGGGGAAATAGCACCTCTTGGCAGAGTGCTTCTATATCCCTTGCAATAAGAAAATGTTCCTTGTACAAAGATCCAGGGCTTTCATATTATTTTAGTACTGTTCACTTTTATGTTCTGACTAGGGCCAGATGACCCTCTGGAGGAAGTACATTCTCTTTTATCTTGGGTGTGGACACTCCTAACTGACATCTGTTCCTTCTGGACTATCCAAGGTTTTGTTACCTTTTGATCAAAACCAAGAAAATAATAATAATAGACAAGTTTGCATGTAGGAAAATCATGTACTAAAAATGAAACAGGCCCATGATTAAGTGGTCTGACTGATCACAAATGATGCGGAGTTGTACCGGAAACGATACACTATTACTGTTGTCCGAGTTGGCCATCGCTGCTGTAGATTTGACCGATCACATTGGGTGACTCTAGATCAGTTTAGATTATAGTCATGAAGTCTGGCAAATCCAAGAACTGCCTATGTCCTGAGAGGATGACGTTTGCACGATGACACAATATGGTCACATGACAAAACTGGCCTGGAAGAGCTGATTCTGTGAGGACAGCACGTTCCTAGAGCATGTGTCAGGAGACAAGTGGAGGAAGTTTCAGAGATGGGCACCCAGGGCTCAGGCTATTCCAAGTTGGCAAAGCGCCATGCTTTGCTGCGCCAGTTTAGATTAGGGCTCCAGCTTCTGAGGGAGCTGCTTCAAATTTTCACTGAAAGCCTGTAACTTGCCCTTCTGACAACACATTCTTCCTCTGCAGGGGATTTTCCCCTGTGTGTCCACAAAACATGAAGAAAAGGTGTCTGCTATTACTGACTGTAAGCATTTGGTGATACCACCCGGCTCTATACAAAGCCTGCATACCTTGTAATAAAGTTAAACTCATCCCTCTCCTGGAGTTTAATTAACAAGGTAAAAAATACAAGTAATGTAATCTAGCTCAAGCCTTCTCCTCAGGTGTGGCTGTTCCCACAGTTCATCCTATAGGACCTGTCTGCTCTTGGTCCTAGATATCTACTCAGACAGCCACTTCCACTTCCTTGAAATGCAGGTTGCAGTTAATAAGCCATAGCAGCCAAAAGAAGTCAGCAGGAGTCAGTCAGTCTCCCAACAGGATTCATACACCTGTTAACAGGATGGCCCAGGAGACAATCCCTACCATACTATTACATAACTTTACCAAAAATCTATTCATTGACAACAGGTGATTTATCTTGGAATAGTGCCTCTAGAGAAGAAGGAGTGTTGCATTTAGAATACCTTGTGCAATACCAGCTTTATTAAGTATTTTGCTAATGAAAAGGTTTTCTGATTAGTTGATTATTCTGCTGTCTATGTCCTTTGCAATGATGTCAGAAAAAGATAAGTTCTGAATCTTTTTCGTTTTTTAATCAGTTTTGCTTACAGGGTTGTAGCCATGTTGGTCCCGGGATATGAGAGAGACAAGGTACCTGATGTAATATCTTTTATTGGAACAATTTCTGCTGGTGAAAGAGACAAGCTTTTGAGGTACACAGAGCTCTTCTTCAGGTCAGCTTGAAAGCTTGTCTTTTTCACCAGCAGAAGTTAGTCCTATAAAATATATTATCTCAGCCAGCTTGTCTCCTCTTTAATCAGGCAGTTCATGGTCAGGGAAATGGAAGGTGTTTCCTCTGAGGTAATCTTACTACAAGTTTGCTCATCTGGGAAATAGTAATGAATTTAGATCCAACTGGTTCCAAACAAATCAGCTAAATATCAAGCATTGTTTAGCATTTTAAAAACAGTTTTATCCAGTGTTGAAAGATTACTGAACAGTCTTTGTCTAAAACTGTTTCCACAGTGTGAATGTGACATTGTTAATATTTGTATGATCGTTTATACTTGGATAATTTCTTCCATATTTAAAAAGAATGCGCACAATACTTTTAACCAAAAATATGTTGGAGGCTTTCAAACACTGAAATCCTAGTACATGTACAGTGCAACAAAGACATCCTGGTGTACTGTATTTTGTCTAAAATTCTCTTTCCAAATCATATTGTCTCCCTGAGTTTTTATTGTTATGAAGCCAGAGGCAAGCTGAGCAGAAATGTTATGAATTGAAATACATTATATAGGCTCCTGTTGGAACGCTGCATAGCTGCTATAGTTCCAAATGAAACAGCTGCAGAATTCCACCAGGAATACATAAAGCATGATTAGTTCTTAAAGGGTGCGGGCTAATTAGTTGACAGAATGATGTCATCGAAGCTGCCATTCAGCATAGGGTGACTCGTTAAAGCCCCGGAGTACTTTTTTGGAGTGTATGGCACTAACAGTATTGACAGTGCCCCCTGATCCAATGAAAGTCTGATTTACTGGTTCATACAGTTTTTAGACATGCAGACAATGAATTGGTTTCGTTAGACATTGTATTGTTCTCAAGTTAGAATTTTAATAGGATACTGGATATATGTTACCTGGTGAGTTCTCATGGTTGAAATGGATTTTATGGTATAAGGGGAAAATATAAGTAAGCATATTTTTCTCTTATTTAATCTATAGCTGTATATTAGAAAACAAAATGGGTCAAATTTCCATCGGTAGGAATTGCACAGTTGTAACTCTGAGGAGAATTTAGCCCAATGCAGTAAGTTACTTTACAAGAGACAAATTTAACTATTCTAATATATGTCATCTTTTGTAACTGACATCTACAGCACCAAGACCCCACCTCTGTGGAGCTAGTCCATAGACACCCAAGACTTGTATAAATACAACCTAAGACTGTAGAAGCTCCTGCATCTCCTATGACCCCATCATTACAAAATGGATTGTGCATCTGGTTAGTCATTAATCTACTGGCTTTGACCTTGTATCTCTCCCTAACTGCATTGCTGCAGAAAAAGGGACCCTGTGGTTCTGGACTGCATGGCACACAGGGTTTGTGGGCTCCTGCCCACCACCACCTCATTCAATGCCAACACCACACTGATTCTGCTACTGACAGGGGCCTCGACCAGGGAAGGAGATAATTTGCTCTGTGGGAACAGTTGCCAAGACAGGCTCTTGAAGGCTCCTCTTTCAGAATTAAACATATTTTTCTATACATATATTTAACAAGTTAATCAGTTATAGAACTTGACTTATTGGAAGCCTCGTAAATAGTAACAATAAAGCGGTTAAATTCAAACAGTAGTGCAAATGGCAAAGATATTTAGTAAACTGAGGATGAAAGTTCTCTCCCGTCGGGGTCACAATCATTGCTAGGATGGTTAGCTTCATAGAGAAACTGTTGGTTCAAAGGAATGTTATATCTGTGGCTTGTGCAGGCTATGTTGGAATAAAATTGTGATCACAACTGCATATGGATATGAAGGTTGATGCTTGTGTTTAATGTTGCAAGAAATTTTACCTTGAAGAATAACCACAAGACTAGAGATTGGGGCTCTTCATTCATTGGAAAATCTGGTTTGGTAAAGACATTTTCAACCACTAATTTGCCTAAACACGTTAACATCTGAATGCTGCCACTTCTCTATAAATTACTCAGGGCCACACTTTGTTCTCATTTATACCAGTGTAAGTACAGAGTAACTGCACTGAAGTCAATGAAATTACTCAGGTTTCCAAAGTGTAACTGAGAACAGAACTTTCACGCTGCTTATGAATTATACTGAATGTAAATATTGTCCTCTAGCTTTTTCATTCTGTCCTTTTAAGGGCAGCAGTGCCAGAGCTGAATAGGAAAACCAATAAACTCTCCCTTGGGGAGAAGCACAATGAATCATACCGACAAAGAGAAAATGTAAGGCAGGCAAACTGCAAGACACAGAATACAACTTAGTACTTGTGAGAATTCTGCAGTGAAAATGAAGACATCTTTTTCAAATGTATTCTGCAGCCGTTTTCACACTTCAGCATCATGGTACATCACGTCCAGAGAAAAGAAAGTCTGCTGCTATTCAGACAAAGGGTACTTCTACAATGCAATCAGAGTTGTGACTGCAATACATTGAGTTTTGATCTAGCTTGAACAACAATAGCAGTGAAACCCTGGCAGCGTGGGCTAGCCACTTGAGTACATAGCCAGGGTGCCAAAGTGGACTTGTACAGCCCATGCTGCCACAACTTCACTGCTATTGTTATTTAAGCTAACTCCAGTATGTCTACATGTGCTGCAGTCACACCTTTGAGTGAGAATAGCATTGTGGGTCAAATAAGGAATCACCACTGTATAAGACCAAAACCTTCCGGGACAGATGCAGCAAGAAGAGGGGACTATACTCTGTGCTGCAGGAATCTCCAAGAGATAGACCTTGTAGTAGTGTCACTGCAGTCTGATGAAAAGTCTGCACTGAACTTGCACTGGAGAATGAAATGGGTCAGCACAAAGATGTGAACTTTTGGGATTGGTGGGGCTGAATATGCATTTTAATGTGGAAAACCTCCCCAGCCTTGTCGGGAAGTAAAAGGGCTTACCATCAGGGCCGGCTCCAGGCACCAGGTTCTCAAGCAGGTGCTTGGGGCGGCCGCTCCGGAGAGGGGCAGCACATCCAGGTATTCGGCGGCAATTCGGCGGATAGTCCCTCACTCCGCCTGGGAGCGAAGGGCCTCCCGCCGAATTGCCGCCACAGATCGCGATCGCGGCTTTTTTTGTTTGTTTGTTTGTTTTGGCTGCTTGGGGCGGCCAAAACCCTGGAGCCGGCCCTGCTTACCATCAGAGATGGTGATCATAACATGAAAAGTCTGGTGCACATTTCAGACTGATTCATAATTTAAGCTATCATTTAGATAGGATGAATTTATGCTGAAGATGTACTTTGATTTTTCTAATGTGCATTTTATACAGTATCTGTTGAAAGGAAGACCTAAGAAAAGCATCCAATAACAAAGGGCTCAGAAATCACCGAAGCTGTTACATACAGGCTGCTCCCAAAACAATTGTGCATGTCCATGTCCATGTTTCTGGCACTTATTTTCATTATACAGGTTTAACAGCACCTTTTATGTATAGGGCATAAAAAAGGAAACATCTGAGGAAAATGCCATGCTCCTATCAGCTCTGTCAGAGCTACAGTGAAACAGAATAGAACACAGAGCACTGGAATCTGCACGCAACATTACCTCACAAAGAATTTTTGTAATGAAATTTGCAAAACATACATAGTGCCAACTTTATCCATGGCACAACACCATTTGAGTTAGCAGAGTTATATCAGGGATAACTTGACCTCCATGGTATGATATTCCAAATTTAAAACCTCTATATTGTATATTTTAAAAGCACCAATCCACGGCATTTGGACAGAAGTTAAGGCCTACAACAACAACAAAACAAAAACAAAAAAAGAGAGAGAGAGACTGAGACTTTTACATACAACTTTGTTTTTCGAAAGCTGATCTTTCCCCTCTTCCCCCCAGCAAAACCAACGTGTATGTGCACAGCACAGCACAGCCATGTCTCCGCTGCTGCTACCTAAGCTACCGCAGCCACACTGTTGTTTATACCTGAGTTAGCTCGATGAGAGCTAGCGCAAGTATGTGTACACGAGCAGGGGAATCATGCCCCTAGCTTGTAGTGTTGACGCAGCCCTAGTTAGAAAGTTTTTCCTAATATGTAATCCCTAGCTGCAGACTAAGCAGATTATTTCGTGTCTACTTTCATTGGTCCTAGTGAGCAATTGATTGCAGTCTTCTTTGTAATAGCCCTTAACAGGTCCCCGTGAGTACACAGACAGGGTACCAAGGTGGGCTTGTACAACCCATGCTGCCACAACTTCACTGCTGAAGTTTTCTTTTCTCAAGACTAAACATGCTCAGTCTTTTTAACATAGGTCAGGTTTTCTAAATCTTATCATTTTTGTTGCTGTCCTGTAGAGTCTCTCCAATTTGTCCCCATCTTTTAAAGTGTGGCACCCAAAACTGGACACAGTACTCCAGCTGAGTCCTCACCAGTGCCAAGTAGAGCAGGACAATTACCTCACATGTCTTATATCTGACACGTGTTAATAAACAGGATATTAGCCTTTTTTGCAGCTACATCACATTGTTAGTTCATATTCAATTTGTGATTCACTATGACCCCAGATCCTTCTCAGTCATACTACCAGCTAGCCAGTTATTCCCCAACTATTCACACATTTGATTTTTCCTCCCTAAGTGTAATACTTTTCACTTTTTTTTATTGCATTTCATCTTGTTGATTTCAGACCAATTCTCCAATTTTTAATTCTAATCCTGTCCTCCAAAGTACTTGCAGTGCTCCCTCCCCCCGCCCACATTGGTGTCATCTGCAAATTTTAAAAGCATACTCCACTCTATTATCCACGTCATTAATGAAAATATTGACTAGGACTAGATCCCATTAGATACGTCCTCCCAGTTTCTCAGGAAACCATTGATAATTACTCTGAGTATAGTTATTCAATCACTTGTGTACCCATTTTACAGTAATTCCATTCAGACCCTAGTTTGCTCGTGAGAATGTCAGGTGGGACTGTTTCAAGAGCCTTACTAAATAAAATCTTGAATTGTGCACAAGCAACTCCCACCAAAAATGCAATAAATCCCAGCATGTCCATGTCAAAAAATAAGAAGAGGGAGTTGCATTGCTGGTTTCCAAAATAAAACACAATTGCCACCTAGCATTAGCTCACAGACAATGGCCAGGGAGGAAAAATATGGTAAATGTAAATCTGTCATTAAAACTTTTTAACCTGGAAATGGCTTTACACAAGAAAAATTGGTCAGCACATCTCTTAAATCCCTTCCTTTTCTCTGCATGCCAACATCTCGCAGTTCTCCTAATTAACTATAGTGTGGGTGCCAGGTTACAAGATCAGAGCCAAAGTACAGTATAGCTCAAAAGGGATTAAATTTGCACATTGTGATTCCACAGGGCCAGCACATTAACAATGAACTCAAACACATACCAAAGAATTAAAGGCAGATCAATAAAATCTCTCTCCATTTTTTATTTCCCTATAAAAGGATTCCATCCCCTTACTCCCGCACAGAATCCTGTGGACTTCAGTGGAAAACCTCACCGCTAGAAGGAAATGATGGCATGCACCCCCTCAAAAGATCACAGAGAAGAAAGGGAATGCATTTCAAAGGTAACAAGTAAAAGACTGGCCGGGGGGTGGGGAGGGGGTGGGGGTGGGAGAGACAGAGCTATGACTATTTATACCAGCTGAAGATTTTCTCAAGGTAAAGCTCTCATCCTGCAAACCTGGAAGCAAGTGTGTAGTATCACTGACTTCAATGTTGCAGTCACAGGATGTGCTAGTCACTGGATAAAGCCTATAACTACGGCTGCAATCCACCAAGGCACCCAAGTATGTGCTTCACTGCATGTAAGCAGTCTTCCTGGAGGGCAAGACAACCTTTATATAACAAGGAGGGTATTTCACAACAGAAGGGCAAGAAATTGCTGAAAAAGCTCAGACTTGGTAAAATTAATCAACCTCTGTGGCAATAAATAAATTATTAGTTATTGTAGCTTTACTTATTTGTCAGCAGGCATCTAGACACTTCCCCCCTCCAAAAAAAACCCAACAACCCACAATTGCAAAATGACCTTGTATTTTCAATCTTACACTTACACTGATCCTGATTAACAAGCAGTGCAGTTTGGGACATAGTGACAAAGCAGAAAATGTAGTCAGCCATGTAAAAATTACTAAATATTTGGAACATTATAAAGTAGATTGTGGTATATTTTAGGGGAGAATGTTTGTTTATTTGTTTTTGTAAAGTATTTGAGAAAAGATCTGAAGATCCACTGTTGTGTTTGACTGTTCTGGACCATGTGTCGAGTGTTCAATGCTGTTCAAAACAATATACCATAATATATGGAGATTACCTATCTCATAGAACTGGAAGGGACCCTGAAAGGTCATTGTGTCCAGCCCTCTGCCTTCATTAGCAGGACCAAGTGCTGATTTTTGCCCCAGATCCCTAAGTGGCCCCCTCAAGGATTGAATTCAAAACCCTGGGTTTTACAGGCCAATGCTCAAACCATTGAGCTATCCCTCCCCACCACCAAGTTAGTCAAGATTTAGAATTGATGTGGTAAAACTGAGGGATGACAAGAGATAAACCAGCAGTAAAACACCACAACAAGCCAGATGCCGCCCTGATGGAATACCATTGGCTTCAAAGGAGTTACAAATGTGATGGGCATTAAGTCTACAAAGTTGCCTCCTACTTTATCTTTTAAAGATCTTAAGGCGGACACTGCTGCAACTGTCTGGAGATGTTCTATTTTAACTGTTTGAAAATAAAAACTAAACACCAACTAGGGAAAGGACTTGTGACAGGGCCTGTTAACTAACTTAACCAAATTCATTCTGTAACTAGGAACAGCCGTGTCACTGCTGGGAAAGAACCCCTCCTTCCTGTTTTTATAAAAAGCAGACTTTGGCTGGCCTACCATTATAAAGCCAGAAAGAGGTCAACACTCAGAATATAAGGTCACTCAAGTAACTTGTTTGTTGATTTTTAGTGGTCCAGTGTAAATCACAGAGACAAAAGTCTCAAGTGTATCACTGTCAGCTCTTGACAGAAGGTTGCGACTTAAGAAAGGATAAACTAAGCTACTACCTCCATAACTCTTGGTATTGGCGGAGTATAATTATGCCCTGCTGTAAGACAGACGTAGTAAATAACATGTATGCTGGTCTTTCTATTTTGATGAAACGGTCTGAAGAACATCCCTTAAGGCTTTGTTTGTGTCTCAATAAATGGTTTGGTTTATTTGAAACTCCTTTTTGTATCTTATGTAACTTGTTTTTCTTTTCTTCACCACACACTTCAGCTTTTCTAGAAATATGGCCATTTGAGCTTTCTATTAACATGACTGTGCCTAGAGGAACTTTTCAGTACTACAATCCTCATCTAGTCACTAAGGGCACGTTTATTCAGCAATTAAACACCTGCAGCTGGCCGGGGTCAGCTGACTCAGGCTCAGGGCTGTAAAATTGCAGTGTAGACATTCAGGATAGAGCAGGAGTCAGCTAACCTAGGCCAACCACAGGTAATTGCTGGGTAGAAATTCCCTAAGTCTCTGATTCATCGTGGTACCTAAGGACATGCCTAACTTGAAGTACATGAGCACTCCTCACTTGCTTTGTTAGAGACGGGTTTAAGTACCTTATTGAATCAAGGCCTATGTGAGCATATTTGTGCCATTTGGCACAGAACCAGGGCTTTATGAAAAACAAACCTGCACAACAGAGAACAAACAATCAGTTAAATGTTAAGAATGCACACCAGCTTTTTAGAGAAACAGCACATTGTTAACAACCACCTTTTAACTGTTGTTGCTGAAAATCATAACAACAACTAGTGTCCACTGGGAGTTCACTTGCTGGGTCCTCAGTGCTGCTTCCCACGCCTCAAATGGGCATTTCAACGTGTGTTTATTTAGTGGAGAAGCTGCAGGTGTTTTCAGTGACTATCATGGCTGGTATCCCAGTGCAGAATTTAAAATTAAGCACAATAACTTGAAGAATTAAACACCAAGCTGTAAGCTTTAAACTTTATTAGTTAAAGCTTTATTAGATTCACTGAAATAAGTACATTGCTGAGTTTTTACTCGCTCCTGAATGATTCTCAAAGAACTTTACATAGTTCTAAGTATATGTCACAAATGATAGAGGATTAACATTCTTTATTAAAAAATTGTGTGATGAATTCAGCCCACAATTCTAATAACTTGGAACTTTTAGGGTTCAGCTTAAAAATAAAAGGAAAAGGTTTGTTAAAAGTACTTACAATCAGGACTACAGCAATAAATAGTTTGTAGACATAGAATATCAGTTTTATCAACTGGGTTTTATTTTTCTTTATATCATAGTCTTAGGACACAGACTGTTCACAGAGAATTTACACAATTGTGCAGCACTCTCAAATGACACTGTAGATTTGTACTGTGTTTTAAAGTGGCTGAGAGAACAATACACCTGAAGGAAGTGTTCACCCAAGGCAGGGAGGAAGTTCTGATAGCTATAAGAAAGGTGAGGGCTCATCCTGCTGCTCTCCCATTTTGTTTCAGTGACAGAAAAATCATCCTGGTCTCTCCACATGTTCAAAAGTCCTTACGTACAACTAACCATGAAACAAGGTCTCAGCGCAATACATTATCTAGGTTAAGAATCAACGCCAAACACTCAAAAATATGAACATTTAGCAGAGGTTGGCAAGCCTTTTTACAGAAGGGGATGAACGGGCATTGTTACCCTAGATAGATCCAATTGACTGCCTTTACTCTTCTTAATTTACTTTGGGCTCAGTCCAGGTATTTTAATCTTGGTTCTAGTCAGCATGATCTGATGCCTTGTGAACTATTTCCCAGTGAAAACACTGAAAATGAAATTAAAGCATGCATTATGTATATTTGTCCATTCAATTTCTGCTGCTTTTAAAAGCTACAAAGAAGATAAAGGGTTTATAATATAGTCACATTGTCTTCACACTTCATTACTGATGGACTAGACATTGCACTGACAATTACGTAAAAAATAATTGAAAAACAATACACATAGCTTAACCGTCTACTCTGGATATATACTGTTAGTACTTCATTCATCAGTGAAATGCAGCCAGGGAAAGGAGGCAGTCTTTAATGGCAAACGCCATCACTACACAACTGTTCAGGACAAAAGGGAAAGAATATCTTACACATCTGAAATTCCAGGTAATTTTATGCAGACAGACTTCATTCAATATTGGATTTTATACAGGATATAGGGACATACATCTCAACAACTTGAAAAGGGGGCATAGAGGTTTTAGGGACAAATTTTGAGCCCTGGCATCTACATTTGCACCACAAAAATTCATGCGCAAAACCTATATTTTACAAGTGAATAGGGTGCTGTATTTAGGAACTTAAAAGACAGTATGTGATTTATGTTTATGCTGACAGGTTTCTGTCCAAAGTTAGAGACCGGACTGGCCTGTAATTACCATAAGTGGTCAGAGTCTCAGTTTTAAGTCTCCTCTTTAAGATAGAGTCCCTACACCATGCTGAGAATTTGTTCTGTGCCACCTCAGAGGAAAGTGAACCCCCGTTCTGGATCTTTAACACCACTTCTTAGAATACCTAGTTTGTTGCTGATAATTTTTAATAATGCCTCTCAAAGTACTTACCTGGCCCAAACTCAGTTTATAAAAGCTGATAAAATCAGACCAAAATCATTTAGAAAATTAGCACTAACTACATTAACATCCTAGAAATCAGAAAGTTTTTAAATCAGTCATAAACACATCTCTTTGGTTAAATTTGAAATAGGACCGTTGATATTATGGGATGCTGTGGCCCTCTATTATTTACAGTAAACATACACATACACCATATGTGAACATATACAGTGCTTTTAAAAATACTACTTTTTGTTTAGTACACAAAGTATCCACAAACAAACAAACAAGGGTGATTGAGAACACTATGTAATTATGAAGCCAACAAACATCTTAGCAATTTTAAGGGGAAGAATATTTAAAGCATTTTCCAGGGTTTAAAAAAGCCAACTCAGTATATTAAATACAAATCCTAAATATCAGGGAATAAACTCAAGTAGGTTGGAAATGATGACTAAGCTGTCCTCACTGTATGGAGAGACTGCTACACATACTATGCATAGGTAGAAAGTAAAGTAACCAAAAGAAACAAAAGAAGCCTTCATAAGAAGGAGATATGCATGCAAATATACAAAAAAAATGTTCAAAGAAATAAAATTAATGAGCAGTTAGCATGTAAATAGAAGGGCGACATCCAAATGATATAAAACCCAAACACTACCCCAACCAATTTGGTCACTGGGGAGAATGAAGGGTCTCAGAGCAGCATGGAAATTATTTAAAAAACCCTAATATTTTAGTTTCTGCCACTGTGTATTTTAATGCTGCTATTGAAGTAAAAATAAATGTACAAATACCACTCTCAAAATAATACCTTTTTTCTGTATATTTCGTTCTGAGAATGAAAATTTAAACCCTATAAATTATTTTTATTCAAGGCATGTGAAAACTTCAACAGCAAGTTCCGGCCCAACTATAAGATCTGTGCAAATTCATTAGAAGTCATAAGAGAGGTGAGTGACCTCCACACTAAACACTGTAGAGTTCAAAAGTCACGTCTGACACGGTATGATTTTGTGTTGGTAAAGGGGCTTAAAAGCATAGAGCAATCAAGATAAACTGTATCTGCCACATACAGTGAATTCTAAACAAACAATTCTTGTAGTAATAAAATGTATTTGTTTTCATAAAATTCTATAGGCTGTAAAACAATATCCTTATGCAGATAGGATTTCCATAGGTCAAGGACTTTCAGTCATGCCCCATTTCTTGAAATGCTAGGATAAATTATAACAATCCCTTACACATAAGAGCTTAGGTAGTAGATTCAAGGACACTACAAGGATTATGCTGTCTGTCTGCTAGTCTAATACACTAACAGTTCTGAATTTTCACTCACTAATATGGCTTCTGTTTACATATAAAATTGTTTTTCTTTCAATTTTATCATGAGCCAAGGGAAAGATCACATATGCCTACTAAAAGATTCAAATGTGACTTATTACAGTCCCCTGTGTTTATGCAGAAAGGTTGTCCCCCGTCCCACTCAGGGCTGGTGCAAGGATATTTTGCACCATAGGCGAAACTTACACCGTGTCCCCCCCCCCCCCCCCCCCCCGAACCTCCGGTCCTTGGGGGGGTAAATCCCAACGAGCCTTTATAGACCGCAGGGGCCAGCCTGCCCAGGGGCCAGCTGTGCCCAGGGGCTGCTCCCCAGACGAGGTTCCCCCCTCCCCGCCCCCTGAACTCCCCTGGAGGGTGCACAGCCCCCCGTGAGCCCTCCCCACCCCGGCGGCCCCCGCCCCGAGTCCACTCACTGGCTTTGCCGGGCTTGGGCCGCTGCAGCAGCTCGGCAGGGAGGAGCTGCCTTCTGGGGGCTCCTGCAGCAGATGCATGTGCCCAGAGGACCCCGTGCGGCCCCCGTGCGCCCCGCAGCTCTCACCTCACCGCGCTCGGGCTCTGCGGCTCCCAGGAGTGTGAGCCGCTGCTGCCCCTCCCAGAGCAGGCTCAGGGCCCCACGCCCTGGCGGTGGTTCACATGCCCGGGAGCCGCAGAGCCCGAGCGCGGCGAGGGGGGAGCTAGGGGGCGCCCGGGGGCCGCCCGGGGGCCTCTGGGCACATGCATCTGCTGCAGCCTGCAGGAGCCCCCTGGAGGGGCACCAGTGCCGCCACCTTTGCAGGGCTCCTGCCCCCCTGTGCCGCACCAGCTCCTTCATGGCTGGAGCTCACTGCCCCCGCAAGCCAACGCTCTGGCTCTCCAGTACCTCCGGAAGGCAGCTCCTCCCTGCCAAGCCAGGGCACCACTTTTTGGCACCCCCAGGGCCATCCTTAGGATTTATGGGGCACTATGCAGTATTATTAAACTAGTGCCTCTATGCCCGACAGCAGCCTGAGCTTGAGCCCAGCAGGGTGGGGGCGGGGGGACAAGGCAGAAAGAATAACAAGATGCCCGGCCCGCCTTACGGTGGCAGAGAGTCACAGTTCCCCGCAGAGACCCCTGTATCCTCCCCCTCACGCAGAATGGACATGCAGAAGGTACCTAATTAAAAGCACTAAACTTGGGAATAAAAAATGTCAGTCACAGGTTTTTTGATATGGCCTGAAGTTTGTCAGACATTTATTTACAAAAACTTTGTAGTAAGGGTGAGTAAGCTGTCTTGCTGAATACAACATTAAATATTATGGAATACATGATGCAGCTCTTCTCTGTTTTACATTTTCTTAATCAGTATTTCTAAGCTGATTTTATATTTTAAATGTACTCTTAAGCCTTCATAAAGTAATCATTCCAGATGACTACATATTTAACTCACTGAAACAGACATTATTTTAAATTAATCAGTCACAGAGGTTTAGTGTGTTCATAACAATGTTCATTGCTTTTAGAAAAAGGGAACACTAATTTACTGTGTGTGATCTCCATAACAATACACATGTTTATGAAATTTCACCAACTTTAAAAAATGTGTTTCCAAAGCTTTTAGGCATAACAAAGGATTTTATATCTTACTAAGGTACTAATTTTGCTTAAAACTAGTTCATCAGATAGTCAGAAGTAAAGAAATAGAAACTCTTTGTCCAGCTATCTGGAAGCAAAGGGCTCTTGCTTCCTTCAATGGGGCGGGGGGTGAGGAGAGGGGGTGAAGGGAGAAAGGGATGGACAGAAAGGACAGGAAGACTTTGGAAGTAAGTTTTTTTACTATAGTAATTAAAGTGTGTATTTTAGATAAGGGTGGTCTTTTGAAAAATTTATTTAAAAAACCATGTCTGAAGATCCAAGTATTTAAGGCTAAAGATGATTGTGCATCTAAAAATCTATGCAAGGATTTTTTAGAGATGTGATTTTATAATCTTCGCCAACTTACTAATGAAATATTTTTAAAGCAAATTTTAAACTAAGGTCCTGTAGACTGACGTGTCCTGCGTAAATATGACAGTCATGCACAACTGTTTTTGTCAGTACATTCAGAAACTGACTGTAGATACCCTGGGGTTGGCAAATGCCTGTTAAATGTCTTCATTACCCCTTGAATGGCTCTTTAACAGTTTCAGTGTTGTGCTAATAGGTCTGGCAGGCTGGAGACTTTTTCTCTTTTAACTACTAGATCTCCTTCCCAGGAAGACTCAGAGCCTGCAGGAAGAGTCAGAACAGGGATAGGATAGTGGGGTGGACACTAAGACACAGTGGTGCCCCAAATTTTCAGGTGCCCTACCCAGCTGCTTATGCCTGAGGATGGCCCTGGGCGGCGACTGCCTAGTTCGCCTAGTGGTTGCGCCGGCCTGTCCCCACCCAACACTAAGGCTAAGATTTTCAAATTTGACTCACATGGGCAGCATCACAATTTGGCTGTCCTACTTGATCATTACCTTAAAGGAACATGATTTCTAGGAAGTGCCGAGCACCTGCCTCCTCAAAGGCCTTGGCTACACTTGCGGATTCACAGCGCTGAAGCGCGAGTGTAGTCGTGCCACCAGCGCTGCGAGAGCTCTCTCACAGCGCTGCAAGTACTCCACCTCTCCGAGGGGAATAGTTTGCAGCGCTGCGAGCGAGTGTGCAGCGCTGAAGGCGCTGATTACACTGGCGCTTTACAGCGCTGAACTCGCTGCGCTCAGGGGGGGTGTTTTTTCACACCCCTGAGTGCAGCAAGTGCAGCGCTGTGAATTGCCAGTTTAGCCAAGGCCAAGTCAGGCACCAGTAAGATATCTCAAACTGGGCAGTCAAAAATGGAGGCACCCAAAATTCCGAGTCATTTTTGAGAATCTTGTCTAAATCTATTGATGAAGAAAACTCTTAACTATTACATAAATGAGTTTGAATTGAATTTCATGGAGTGGGACAAAATGGGCCAAATTCTGCTCTTATTTAAGATTAGGCAAATATCGACCAGGTATGGTCTAGGTATATTTAATCCTGCCTCCACACAGGGAGACAGACTAGATGATCTCTTGAATCCTGTCCATCTCTACAG
This sequence comes from Trachemys scripta elegans, assembly GCF_013100865.1. NCBI lineage: Eukaryota > Metazoa > Chordata > Testudines > Emydidae > Trachemys > Trachemys scripta. Next base: position 57,410,959 of record NC_048307.1, on the reverse strand, counting down.
TTCTATGACTCTGTGCGTACAGTCCCACGGACATTAGTGGGGTTACATGAATGTAACAGAATCAAATTTGGCTTGTCATTAGCAAATACCAGACAGAAAATTTTTGACATGGCTGAAGTTAGTTCAGATGAAGTAACCTTTGGCTCTAAGTAGCCAAGATGGTGAAAACATAAAATCCAAAATAATGTCTACCTAATTAAAGGCATTTATGAAAAAAACAGTCCCTTTAACTGGCTCAAAAAAATCAGTATCATGATCAAACATTAATACAAATTGGCAGAACTTCTAATTTAATTTTAGGTTTTTCTTTACTTTCAAAATAACAGGAGCCATATAGTCTTCTAGTTTAAATCGGTGTGTGACTTTCATACTGGAATAGCCTGAAGATATCAGTGATGAACTAAAAGAAGCAAAAAACACTGTGGAAGTTAGAATGAACAGTGAAGAGCTTATATATTTTACTGTACTTGAAAACATGTCTGAAAACAGGTGAACAGAAACCCAATAATGTGGGATTTTTACACCAAGATAGCACAAGTACTAATCAAAACAGCCTAATACATTCCCTAAAAATGCTGGAATGTACAACTGGCAATTGACTGGAAGTATATTAAAGCTCAGGATCCAAAATAACCATAGAAGAAAGGCAACAAGACAAAAGGTAGGGAACTCACTGAGTTCCTATAAACACTCCCAAAGCAGCACTAGAGCTGAGCAAAATTTCAAGCAGAGTTACTGCGTCACTCATGGGCTCTTATTTACTTGTTTCCGTAGAATGGGTTCCAACAGTTCTCTAAGGTTGTATGTTACTTTTTATAGAGAAGTGTTTAGCATCCAACAGAGATTATTGGGGCTCACACTGATAAGCGTTTCTTTGCTTTTGCAGAAGCTGCCAAGAAGGCAACTCTTCAAAGTCATCACATTGCGGAAAAAGAGGAAAAACAAAGACGGAGATTTATGCAGGAATATGATTGATCCAGAATACTTATCACTCCATTGCAACAACATTGTAATGAGAACCTGCTGAGTTGCTCTTGGCCTCTCAGTTCCAAGAATGGGGTCTAGGTCATAATCACATTATCTTAGACCACAAATACTGCTGACAAGAGTAACAGAACCAACAGTTTCAAAAGATTAATTTCTTTGAGGAATTGGAGAAAACGTTCACGTTCCTAACGGGAATGTGAGATTATTAAATATTTAATAAAAAAGAAACCAGAGTCACTGCCCAAAACCTAGATGGTAAGATTCTATGGCTGGCACTACCTTTATTTTCATTTTATTTTATTTACATTTTGTTGTCATCTACACAGTTTCAATCAAACAAATACTATCACCACCACTGTGTAAATGAATGGGAGCTGAGTCCTACCTTTTCCACCAGCATAATACTTATTGCTACATAGTTGTAATTAAACCCCATTACAACCTGACCCTGTTCCCCATTGAATCGTCACCAGTCTATTGCTAATGGACTCAATCGCTTGGTACCATGCGCTTATAAGCCAACTAGATCTGGCCAGAGCCTAATAACTGTTCTAACTCAGGGATTACAGGACACACTTCCAGGCTCAGACCTCATCTGTCATCCTTTGGGACATAGGACACTGATACCCAGCTGCCCTAGACTCTAAAACCAGTGTGAGACCTCCCAAGACCACCCACTCCCTTAGCATTTGATCTAGACTGTGGGAACTCTGGTCTGCTAGTTTAACCCCTTTGGGGATATGTGGCAGGAAAGCAAAGAACACAGACTTAGCAAAGAAATTTCTTAACCACAGTGACTTTACTAAAACACCCAAGAGTTACAGAACTTTGAAAATATGACAAGTCCTGAGATGTACCACACCTTAGTTTGATCTCACCTGCTTCTGTGAGTCCATGGTTCATCAGCATCTCACATTGGACAGGGTCTGTTCCATTCTCTCTCTCCTGTAAGTTCTTCTTATGTATGGTGTCTGTCGGCCAGCGCTGGTGTTGGCCAGCCTCCTGCTACATAGAGCAGACTCCCATTCTTAAGTAGGCCTCCGTCTCTGTGTAATGTGCTCAACTTGAGAAGCTACAAGCCCAATTATGCTTGCCCCACCTGCCTTGCAAGTCCGTGTAGAAAATTCACTGTTCAATGGGAGTGGGCCAATAGTTGAGAATTATTCAAAGTCAATAGTCCCAGATGATTCTCTCTCACTGATAGCCCTTCAATGAGCGGCCGAATACTTTTTCTGGATGAAGCAATTGTCTGGAACACAATACAATAGGCTGCCCTCAGCCAGGTTTAGCTTTGTATTCAACAACTACTACAACATGGAGTTCATAATTTGATGCAGACATAGCCCATTGTGTCTCTCTCTCACACATTAGGAGTGAAAACCTGAGCTGGAAACAAAACTCTTCAATTGATGTAGAAGTTTTGTGGATTTTTCCCATCTGCCATCTGATTTTCCTAAATGTATATCATTGCCTACAGTTGGAGGCAAATCTGTTGAACAGGTATCTCTACAGGGTCTGCTTTGTACTGCTGTCTAATATAAAACATTAGGTCATTATAGACTAGGTAAACAATTTTCAGTTATTGATCACAGTGAATGTTTACAGTGGCTGTGTACAGATGTTAGGCACCAGCGAGGTTTACTGCAAAATTTCAGTGTTCAATGATCTTCAAAATTCCATTTGGACACTAATCTAGGAAATAATATATATTGGGATAGAGCTGGACTTTAAAAAAAAAAAGAGTTACTATTCTGAAAAGCAACAGGTATAAAAATGGAACCCTTTTGCACAACAGATCTGCTCTCTGTGTGTAATCAGAGTCAAAATGCTAACTTATGTATACTGCTGCTTACTCCTGTTGTCACTGCTGAGCCAACACAACGATGGCAGAATGAGCCGGATTTGACTCTGACTTGTGTATTGTCAACAAAGTTGCCAATTAAATTGCAACTGGGGAAATCCCAATTAGGCCTTCAGTTATATCTTTCCAAGCCCACTGAAGAGGGTAAGATTGCACATGTGTAACAGAGGGCAGAATGGCCCTGCAGCATCCTGATTACAGGTGATGTGTGAACTAGAAAATCAGCTTCCCTTTCTGGTTTTCATGCATTAATAAAATATTTCTTTACAAGGCAGGTGGAAGGACTGTTTGAGGAGTTGGGATAGGAAATAGTTCTGGAGGCAGCCACGTATGACCAATTTTTATGAGATCACAGCATGTTATGGGACTAACCTGTTATGTGTGTTGCCTGTGCTGAGGTACTGTTTTTAATTTTTGTACAATGCCCAGAGCACTGGATGGGCACTTTGTAAATAGAAATTAATGGATTAGTACGGCACCTTGGGGACGGGAAGGGGGGGAGGAGAATGTTTAACCCCTTCAGGAAAAAAAAGGCTGTTTTCACTGAAATGTTCAAAATTAAAACCAAGCAAAGAAATTCTGTCCAGAGGACAATCTGACCCGGAACCTGTATTACCAAACATGGCAAATTCCTTTGACTGCATAACTGCAAGAGGACTCCCTGGAGGCTTCTCTGATTCTGGGGTAACATGTAGCTCAGGGACATGATGATACTTTAGGGCAGCTAACAAATGTCTGCATTCCATGTACTGCTACTGTGGTTTAACAGAAAAAACATTCCCTGTAAGTGTAAGGCCTGGTCTACACTACGACTTTAATTCGGATTTATCAGCTTTAATTCGAATTTACCCTGTAACCGTCCACACAACGACGCTATTTATTTCGATATAAAGGGCCCTTTAAATCAATTTCTGTACTCCACCCCGACGAGCGGAGTAGCGCCAAAATCGATTTTAACATTTCGAATTAGGGCTAGTGTGGCCGCAATTCGATGGTATTGGCCTCCGGGAGCTATCCCACAGTGCATCATTGTGACCGCTCTGGACAGCAATCTAAACTCGGATGCACTGGCCAGGTAGACAGGAAAAGCCCCGCGAACATTTGAATTTCATTTCCTGTTTGCCCAGCGTGGAGAGCACAGGTGACCACAGATAGCTCATCAGCACAGGTAACCATGCAGGCTGATAATCGAAAAAGAGCACCAGCATGGACCATGAGGGAGGTACTGGATCTGATCGCTGTATGGGGAGAGGATTCAGTGCTTGCAGAACTTCGTTCTAAAAGACGAAATGCAAAAACTTTTGAAAAAATCTCCAAGGGCATGATGGAGAGAGGCCACAATAGGGACTCTGAGCAGTGCCGCGTGAAAGTCAAGGAGCTCAGACAAGCGTATCAAAAAACAAAGGAGGCAAACGGTCGCTCCGAGTCAGAGCCGCGGACATACCGCTTCTACGCCAAGCTGCATGCAATTCTAGGGGGGGCTGCCACCACTACCCCACCTGTGATCGTGGATTCTGGGTCGGGGATAGTCTCATCAGCGATGCCTGAGGATTCTGCCGATGGGGGAGAGGAGGAGGAGGAGGAGGAGGAGGAGGATGAGCTTGCAGAGAGCACACAGCACTCCGTTCTCCCCAACAGCCAGGATCTTTTTCTCACCCTGACTGAAGTACCCTCCCAAGCCTCCCAAGCCAGTACCCAAGACTCTGACCCCATGGAAGGGACCTCAGGTGAGTTTACCTTTTAAAATATAAAACTTGTTGTAAAAGCAAACGGTTTTTAATGATTACTTTGCCCTGAGGACTTGGGATGCATTCGCGGTCAGTTCAGCTACTGGAAAAGTCTGTTAAAGTTTCTGGGGATGGAGCGGAAATCCTCCAGGGACATCTCCATGAAGCTCTCCTGGAGGTACTCCGAAAGCCTTGCCAGAAGGTTTCTGGGCAGTGCATCCTTATTCCCTCCTCCATGGTAGGACACTTGACCACGCCATGCTTGCAGCAAGTAATCTGGTATCATTGCCTGACAAAGCCTGGCAGCGTATGGTCCCGGTGTTTGCTGGCATTCAAGCAACATCCGTTCTTTATCTTGTTGTGTAATCCTCAGGCGAGTGATATCACTCCTGGTAACCTGGTTGAAATACGGGAACTTAATTAAGGGGACAGAGGTGGCCGTTCCTACTGGGCTGTTTGCCTGTGGCGGAAAATAAATCCTTCCCTGCAGTTAGCCAAGCGCAGATGGGAAATTGGCCCTGAGTTTTTCGCGTTTGGCTAGCAGGGATCTTCCCTGTTACCAGCCACGCGGTGGGGGGGGGGTACCGTGATCATCCCAGAGAATTCATGGCGGGAGGGGGGCGGCGGCGGGGGGGGTGGTTAGTTTGGTGCCTGCAGGGATCTTCCCTGATACCAGCCACGCGGTGGGGGGGAGGTGTACAGCGATCATCCCAGAGAATTCATGGCAAGAGGGGGGGTGGTTAGTTTGTTTTCTGCTGCTGCTGCTGAATGTTAACAGAAAAACCGCAGCACTCTACAGGCTATGCTTGGTATGTGGGAAAGGAGGGCGCAGAAGCTGTAAGACAATGGCTTACCATGGCCGCATGCAAGCCGAATTCTGTTGCCCAGACCTGTGATCTCTAGCAGCAAAGCCACAGGCACTCAGCATTAAGAGGCAAAATGCGACCTTTCACAGAAATCACATGTGCTATGTAATGTGAATAGTGTTGGTCACCGTGAAAGAGTATAAGCATTGTTCTGCAAAATGTAGCTTTTTAAACAATTCTCTCTTTTTTCCCCTCCCTACAGCAGCTGCAAATTCCTCAAGCCTCCCTCCTCCATCCCGAAGGTTATCACAGATAAGGCGTCGTAAGAAGAGAACGCGAGACGAGATGTTTTCTGAAATTATGGAATCCAGCCGCAGTGACAGAGCTCATCTGAATGAGTGGAAGGAAACAGTTTCAAAGTATAGGAAAGAAGCCAGTGAACGTGAGGACAGGAGGGACCAACGTGAGGACAGGAGGGACCAACGTGAGGACAGGAGGGACGCTCGAGATGAGAGGTGGCGGCAGGAAGACCAGAGGAGGCAGGATGCAACGCTGGGGCTGCTGCGTGAGCAAACAGACATGCTCCGGCGTCTGGTGGAGCTTCAGGAACGGCTGCTGGAAAACAGACTGCCGCTTCAGCCCCTGTTCCACCCTCCCCCCTCCCCATGTTCCGTATCCTCCTCACCCAGACGTGTAAGAACACGGGGGGGGGAGGCTCCGTACACCTTCCCATTCCACCCCAGTAGACAGCCCAAGCAAAAGGCTGTCATTTTTTTAACCTTTTCTTTGTGGCTTTTTCCTTCCCAGCAATCCTCCTCCCAAATACCACCCGGATTCCCTCCCTCTTTTTCTAATCTATTAATAAAGAATAAATGATTTTTAAATGATAGTGACTTTATTTGGTTTGAAAGAAAGCTGGGGGAAGGGGGAGGGTGGGTTCCTTACAGAAAATGAGTCAATAAAGGGGGCGGGTTTTCATGAAGGAGAAACAAACAGATATTTCACACTGTAGCCTGGCCAGTCATGAAACTGGTTTTTAAAGCTTCTCTGATGCACAGCGCTTCCTGGTGTGCTCTTCTAATCGCCCTGGTATCTGGCTGCGCGTAATCAGCAGCCAGGCGATTTGCCTCAGCCTCCCACCCCGCCATAAAGGTCTCCCCCTTACTTTCACAGAGATTGTGGAGCACACAGCAAGCAGAAATAACAATGGGGAGATTTCTTTGGCTGAGGTCAGAGCGAGTCAATAATGATCGCCAGCGACCTTTTAAATGGCCAAATGCACATTCTACCACCATTCTGCACTTGCTTAGCCTGTAGTTAAACAGCTCCTGACTCCTGTCCAGGCTGCCGGTGTACGGCTTCATGAGCCATGGCATTAAGGGGTAGGCGGGGTCCCCAAGAATAACTATTGGCATTTCAACATCCCCAACGGTTATTTTCTGGTCCGGAAAGTAAGTCCCTTGCTGCAGCGCTTTAAACAGAGTAGTGTTCCTGAAAACGCGAGCGTCATGAACCCTTCCCGCCCAGCCCGCGTTGATGTTAGTGAACCGTCCCTTGTGATCCACAAGTGCTTGCAGCACCATTGAAAAGTACCCCTTGCGGTTTATGTACTCGGTGGCTTGGTGCTCCGGTGCCAAGATAGGGATATGGGTTCCGTCTATCGCCCCACCACAGTTAGGGAATCCCATTGCAGCAAAACCATCCACTATAGCCTGCACATTTCCCAGAGTCACTAACTGTCGTAGCAGCACCTGAGTGATTGCTTTGGCTACTTGCATCACAGCAGCCCCCACCGTAGATTTGCCCACTCCAAATTGATTCCCGACTGACCGGTAGCTGTCTGGCGTTGCAAGCTTCCACAGGGCTATCGCCACGCGCTTCTCAACTGTGAGGGCTGCTCTCATCTTGGTATTCTGGCGTTTCAGGGCAGGGGACAGCAAGTCACAAAGTTCCATGAAAGTGCCCTTACGCATGCGAAAGTTCCGCAGCCACTGGGAATCGTCCCAGACCTGCAACACTATGCGGTCCCACCAGTCTGTGCTTGTTTCCCTTGCCCAGAATCGGCGTTCCATGGATAGAATCTGCCCCATTAACAACATGATCTCCAAAGCACCGGGGCCCGTGGTTTCACAGAATTCTGTATCCGTGTCCGTGTCCATGTCCATGTCAATGTCCTCATCATGCTTGTCGCTGCGTTGCCGCCGCCGCTGCCTCCTCGCCTCGTTTTTCTGGTCCTGGCTGAGCATAAACTCCACGAGAACGCGCGAGGTGTTTACAATGTTCATGACTGCTGTCTTGAGCTCAGCGGGCTCCATGCTTGCCGTGGTATGGAGTCTGCAGTGTTCACTCACCCAGGAAAAAAGGCGCGAAAATGGTTGTCTGCCGTCCGTTGCTTTCATGCAGGGAGGGAGGGAGGGAGGAGGTGAGGCTGTACCCAGAACCACCTGCGACAATGTTTTTTGTCCCATCAGGCACTGGGATCTTAACCCACAATCCCAATGGGCGCGGGAGACTGCGGGAACTATGGGATAGCTATGGGATAGCTACCCACAGTGCAACGGTGCAGAAATCGACGCTAGCCCCGGTACTTGGACGCACACCACCGAATTAATGTGCTTAGTGTGGCCGCATACATTTCGACTTTATACAACCTGTTTTTCAAATCCGAATTATATAAATTCGGATTAATCCCGTAGTGTAGACATACCCTTAGTCCTGCCATTGCTTCTGTAACGAGGGCAGCTACTGTCTATTTCACAAGATGTAGAAAGCAATCTATAAAAAGATAGCAACTCTCTAAATCTGCAAAACCCAAACTGTATGTACTGAGGGAATCTACCATCACAGGAAGAGTTAGATTCCAAAAAATATTCTAGCTTGATTAAATTCAGTTTGGAGCCATTATTCTATGACTCAAACAACAGTTTTAGACAAAGCTGCTTTAAGTGTCTTAACCTGACGGGAACGTTTGGAGGGAGAAGGGTGAGAAGACATCTAGTTTGTGGAAGTTTATTAAATCTTGTGGTAAGAGTTTAATACAACTTTGCAAAAATGAATATACTACACAGATAATTCACCTAGTGCTTTGTAGAGAGGCATGGGCACAACCTTCAGCCATCTGCACAAATGTATTATGCTGTTGTCTGAATGTCCAAACCTCTCTACATCGAAAGACGCAGTAGTTTGGTTTGGAAAACTTTATAAGCAGCTAAAGCATGATAAATAAGAGCCTGTATCATAGATTAAGTTAAACCTTCTGCCCCTGAAAATCCCCACACCTCTGATTTTACCTGTAGCTTGCTAGTATTTTTTGTTGTTGTTTTTAGCATGAGGAAGCCAGCCTATAAAATTAACATATGTACTTTTGCTTCAGGAGTACCACCTGCTTTTAATATTGTATAGACTAAACTAAACTGCATAGAAAATTATACTGTAGAAAACAGCCTGCATTGGCAAGGGCATGGACTAAAAGACCTAATAGGTCTTTGCCATCTCTAATTTCTATGATTCTAACAGCCTGGTAACCTGCAGTTATTACAATTACAAGCACAGATCTGGTGAAGAAAGGGGAAAGACTGCATCTGGACAAACATTTTATGTTCAGATTATAAAAGAAAGCAGATTTCTGTTTCAAACCCATCTTCCCCTGCTACAAAATACACACATACTTATGTTTCTAATTTCCACTACATGGGATTTGTTAAAACTACAGACAAGCCAAACTACACTAAAATACTGCCAAAGAACCTAGGTCTGCCTGCCTGTGGGTACAATAGGCTTTCACCCACTGGCAAAGTTTTCATGTTATGAAAAGCATTTGAATGCCATGCTACACTGCAGCAAACTACAAATCTGTCTTAATGACATGTGGCAGACACATTATTGATACAATTAAATACACCACCATTTAAAAAAGAAAATCTATCAAATTTAATATTGTGTATGCAATTAGAATTTTACTAGGGACTTTCAGAAGATCAAGTGTCACTGTCTGCAACATGGAAGAAACAGGAATTTATCCACAGGCAATTTAACCACTTCTCTGCTGAGCAAAGTACAGAAAACATTCAGAGTTGCCAGCTGTGGCTTATATATCTTGGCCTTCTTTTCCTGGTAAAGTGTTTAAAAAGAACGGCCAGGAAACATGAATTTGCTAACCATTCATGGGTTATAATAGCGACATTATTCAAGAAAAACAGACTTGTGACTGTGAAGGAGCCTTGCTCATACAAAGTGGTGGTTAAAAATGTCAGTCACATATAACAGCACCACATTTGTGTTGGTCTGGTTCAAAATGTGACAGCATTTCTCATGCATTTCTACTCTTTAGGACTACTCCTTAACTAGGGTGGTGAGCCTCTTTCTTTGTTTCATATGAAATTCTGTACTACCAACCCCAATCATTCAAAACCTATATATCAGCACTTCTCCCCTCCAAAATATCATGAAATTGGCTTAAAAGTCAAGAGATTTTATAAAAACAACATCTGGGTTCTTTTTATTTGCCTTTTGAACTTTTGGGGTACATTTGTTCATATTTTTAAGCTTTTCTCCACAACCATGTGGGCTAGAAACTTACTTTTTTTAAAATTGAAAGCTGAGATTCTCACATATTCACATGACTCTAGTAGGTAAGGCTTTGCGAAAATCAAGTAACACGAGACTTGCAATAAAATCATGAGAGTTGGCAACACTGGGAATCCACAGTTTCATTAGAAAGCCACGAAAATGTTTGTCTAGTTTTGTTATGAAATCCAATATCAACCAAGCTTGATCAGGCTCAGTTTTCCACCAAATTTATAGTCTCGTGTCCAAATCCTATTCAATTTCACAATTTATCGGTGAAACCAGGTGATATTCAGAGTTTTAAATGGATTGTTTGTTGGTATATATTGTAATAAAGTTGGTTGACAAAGCTGTTCTCTCTCTCTCTCTCTCTCTCACACACACACACACACACACACACACACACACACAGGATTCCAAGGACTTGCTTTTTCATACAACAAACTAGTCCAACTCACTCTATCAAATACATAATTAATACTCTAAGAGAAATGCCTAAATACATATTAGATGCATTCCAGTCTCTCAAATAAGTACTGTAATATACTTAAATGAAAAACACAGCCTAAATACTTCATTTCCTCTGAGATCAGAAAGGTTTCAAAAAAAGCCATTCATGTTTCTTGATTAAACGACAGAGGTTTTAGAATCTTCCATAACAGTTTTTATTTGTATTTTCAAACAAAGATTAAAGATCTAATACTAATGTTATAATAATTTAATTCATGTTGTTGCCTCTGGTGGCGGTTTGTATCACAACTTTACTGTAATTTAATGCCAAAATTTGCTCAAAAAGGTTTTGCTAATTTAAAAAAAAAATCACCAAATTAAATTAAGAGGGTTCTTGCTATTTAGTTCCTTAATAGAATGCAGTTTGGCTCTCAGACAGCATTCCAGTGAGCTGTCATTACTTGTTTTACTTTCTCTGTTTTACTTGAGACTTCTGTGGTGTTGGATTCTTACAGCTTGTTACAATTCCTTTTAAAGTAAAACTCATGCTAAAATTCTTGTTGATTAGCCTCTCTATACATTGAAATTGGAGTCAAGTCCTTATTTCATATAAAGCATTTACAGCTTTTTGAAATTCAGCCATGCTGCTGCTGCAGTTTAAAAACAAAACACAAAAGAACTTAAAAAAAAAAAAGGGTTGAATTCATACTATTACCTTCTCACTATCAAAACGAGCAGTGTATTTTACTAGCATTAAACAGTAATTAAAATACCATGAATATTACATCCATCCAATGGTTCAAATGTATAATTGTATAGTAGTGGACAGAGCTAAGCAAATAATTAGTAACACAATTTAACTGATTAATTTAGTCTAATTTAGATTGCAAAATATCGGTGAGCAGATTGAAATGGCCTTTATTTGGGATGTGATGGGGCCACGCTCTGTCCCTGTCCTCTGATACCCTAGAAACTGCTAAGAGTCACTTTCATCTTGTGTGCAGGCTGTATTTTATTCTTAGCCAATTCACCAACAACAGGACAGTGCAACACCACAGTTTTAACCTCTACTTCTTACAGATCTTCTTTCTAGGAACCTAGGAGGAAAGGAGATCTCCGTCACTCTAGGGAGCTCCTTCATTCCAGGCTCAGCTAGCCCTGTTCTCCTCAACCTGTACACTTCCTTCCTGGCTTTTTATCAGGATGGTCAGCTGACAGCTAATTAGTTCCTTACCTCCCCAGCCACTCCTTCTGATTGAATAATTATTTAATCAGCTGTTACTGGGGAAACTAACTGAGGCTACAGCCATCAGAGTGCTGACCCCTCTGTCAGAGCTCAGCAATCTGTCACAGGGAGCATTCAATACAATTTATTATTTTTTAAAATAATCATGCCTAGATGGTGAACAATTCTCTAGGACTATTCACAGGGCCGGCGCAACCCATTAGGCGACCGAGGCGGTTGCCTAGGGTGCTGCGATTTGGGGGGTGGCGACCGCGGCGGTATTTCCGCGGCAGGACCTTCCGCCGCCTTTGTGTGGGGGGGTGGCATTTCAGGGTGGGACCTTCTGCCACCTAGGGCGGCGGAAAAGCTGGCGGCGCTCCTGACTATTCAGTATTCTTTATTTGAGCTGTTTTGATTTGTTGTGATTGGTCAGATAAGTTACATGGTTTTATTATGTATTTATATTGTGGTAGCACCTAGTAACCCCAGTCATGTACCAGGACCACTCTGTGCTAGGTGCTGTACAAACACAGAACAAAGAGATGGTCCTGCCCTAAGACGTTTACAATCTAAGTCTTAGACAAGAAACAACAGATGAGAGAACACAAGGAAACAATGAGATAATAATTAGGTATTATTCATATTTGGTGCTTCAAGAGGTGTTTTAGCACTTCCAACATGAATACTCATAAATGTAAATCTGAAATTCAGTTTCTGCAAATACTCAGTCTGGCAACTTTGTGGTTTGTCTTCTATTCATGACAGTGTTACTATCTATCTTGCAATAGTGCCTACCAGCATTGGTCATGCACTAGGGACCCATTGTGTATTACAGCATTCGGTGTTCTCAAAAAGCAAACAGAAAAGGTGCACAAGTATGACCCAAACCAAAATCAGAGTGAATATTCGCAAAATACAATACATGGTATTCATCCTGCTCTAATAATGAACACAATTTACATTTGTCTTTGTCAAGCTGTGATAGTAACAAGACTCGCCATTGTATTAACAAAATTCTCAGTTAACTCATGGGTATTACAAGCTTAATTTTTCCACTTCCACTTCTGAGTGTGGTATACTATATGCCCCTTGGTGAAAAAGAAATTCTAGCTCACAGCTTTCCAACAGCATGTTGACACAAGGTATTAACATTAACAACAGGAACTCATGAGGCCCAATTCTGTGCTAATTTACAGCTCACAACCCCCCATTGACATCAGTGGAACACACAGGCTGTAAGTCAATGTAGCATTTGGCTCATCAAGTTCAACTTATTAGGCCACATGTTGACTAGTTTTATATAAATGTATATACCCTCTACCGCAGTGTTTCTCAACCTTTTCAGATTGGTGACCCCTTATTGGAAGTCAAACATTTTCACATTCTTTTATAGCAAATGTAAGGGGAAAGAACAAAAAAAAGTATCAGGGATAACAATGTAACAATGATATGCCTATATAATACAACAACTACTCCTACCACCACACCACCACCCACCCAAGGGTGCAATCCACTCACTGGTTGAGAAACATTGCTTGACTGTAACTAAATATACAAATAAAGGAGTTAGAAGAGGGAAATTATTATGTTTCTGTAAAAAGTTAAAGGTACAGCTTGGATCGAACAGGATTGAGTACCTGCAAGGACTTATGCAGTAGTAGTTCTATTGACTGCATGTGTGGAGTATTTGCAGGATTGAGTCTACACAACTAAATGGATTCAAACTGAATTTACTATTTGTGAAATTTCCCTCTGTGCAAAGGACCAGTACACCTCTGCATTTTTGCACTACTTACATGACACTTAAGGCCTCAAAATAAGGCTTATGTGCAAGTCAATGGAAATTTTGCCTTCATCAGGAATGAAAGATAGGCAGAGGCCACTGGCTAGACATTTTTAAACACTTTAAAAGCTTGCTTTTTAGTCAGTTTAGATAACTGTGTTAGAATAGCCACACCACTTCTTTAAGATACATCATTGAGTGGTTGCTGTTGTTGCTTGTTTTAATTTTAGCTGAAAGCCTGGAAGACATTTTTTGGGTTTAGATTTGCACTTGAAACCACTGATATCTGTGTAGAAAGATTAAATATGCAGAATTTTAAGGATGGATATTCCACTACTTAGGAAAGAGACAAACAGTCCCCCCAAGACTAACAAAAGAAAGCAAATAACTGACAAAAGAATTTTTAGAAAGATAAAAATAAAGTTTTTGAAGACCCATTAGGAGCTGCCAACTCTGTTCATTTTTCTTGGTAAGCTTTAGACACTTTATAGCCGAGTATGAATAAGAACATTAGCGTTGGAACTTTATGCGTTCAGTGATTATATATTCTTCTACTTTTTATTTTGTTTTTTCATTTCTGGCCATGTTTTTAAAAAGCCCCAAACAATTTAATTCTTACAATCCAAACCAATCTTTTCAGAACAAAATAAAATTATTTACTTCTAGGCTAGATAGAGCCACCAAAAATTATGACCCTGCACCCATGAATCTAATAATTATAATCCAGGTTTAGTAATCTTCTGTATAGTATGGCAGGCATAAACTCTCACTCACTTATTATCAGCCTTCATCCCCACCAGGAATTCCTTACTTTCCTAATGGGGCTAGCTGTAGAAAGAGAAAGCATCCTTTTCATTTACCTCCAGTTTCATATTTAGTATGGTGGAATTTAATTAGGACACTTTCTCCCATGTCATACAATGTAGTGGTTTAATACATGGACTGTACAAATGATGTGCACTTTTTCACAGCAATTTTTTTTTCAAAATAGTACTTAAGCAGCACATAGGTCTCATGTTGGCTCTCTGCACATGGGTGGATTTTACTAGTTCTGCTATTCACTGCAGACATTCTCTGCATTATGTTAAGAACGGACACTGAACTTTCTGAGACACCACCCACCAAGCTACACGAAATGGCTCCTGAATGACTAGACTGAAGGAACCACTAAGAGTACATCTACCCAGCAAGATGCAGCCCACACCAGTGAGTCTCAGAGGTTGGGTCTACAGACTCAAGTTTCGGGCCTAACACTACAGAACTAAAAATAGCTGTGTGGATGTTCAGGTTCTGGCTGGAGCGCAGGCTCTGAAGCCTAGAGCACAAGGTGGGCTTCACAGCTCAGGCAACAACCAGAACCACAACATCAACACAGCTCCTTTTCATGCCAAGGACAGGCTGTGAGACTTGCTGCTGTGGGCTGCCGTTTCCTATGTAGATGTACCCTTAGTAGCTCCTTAGTGGTCACTCTCTTCTTTAAACATAAGCTGTAACATCTGCTGCACTAAATCTAATCCATCTAAACAGAAAAGAAGGATCCTGAAATTGGAGGCCCAGGACAGATTTTCTGTATGAAATTACTGGCCTATTTCTAAGGTCTGGTCTATACTACCCGCCTGAATCGGCGGGTAGAAATCGACCTCTCGGGGATCGATTTATCGCGTCCCGACGGGACACGACAATCGATCCCCGAATCGGCGCTCTAACTCCACCAGCGGAGGTGGTAGTAAGCGGCGCTGACAAAAAGCCGCAGAAGTCGATTTTGCCGCCGTCCTCACAACGGGGTAAGTCGGCTGCGATACGTCGAATTCAGCTACGCTATTCACGTAGCTGAATTTGCGTATCTTAAATCGACTCCCCGCTGTAGTGTAGATGTACCCTAAGTTTCAGTCCATATTCCGTTGTAACGAGGAGAGCCAGCCAGTACATGCATCTCTTAGTAGTAACCAATCTTCCCTTTAAAATATTTCCTCCCACTGCTTGTCCAGGTGTTAAATAGAGCCCTTAAAAATCTGAGTTGAAACCTATTTCTTTTGTAGGCTTATTGATTCTTTACAATAAAAGCTCAATTATGTTGTTTCTCTTTGCTATTTAACCTCAGAACAAAGGTCTCTCACTAGCTGCAAGATCCTCTTTTACAATTGCCTTCCTGCCTCTTCAGAATGAATTTCAGCAGGCTGTGTTTTCTTGTGCATTTTTTCTTTGAACTGCTGTGCTTCCTTCATTTTGAGTTAGTTTAATATGAAACAGATTTGGTTCTCTTGTTTACTTAAAAGGCGTTAACTATAAATTAGTAATTCTTGAATGTGAGGCATCATGTGTGCTGCTGCCCCCTCAACCGCAGTGCAGATGGGAAAGGGGGCCTGTTTCACTCTTCATTATTCCCCCTCCATTGCAAATGCAGTACCACGATGCACTCCCTCATTCTGAAGGCTATCCTATTACACTAATGTACAGACACAGGTTTGTTTGGCTAGAATGTGTCCTTTTAGCATTTAGGAACGGGACTGGAGAGACAGAATGGCTTTGAATTCAGCATTCTGGATTATTTTCTCCACTTTCTTATGTCAGTTTGTACTGGATTTGTCACCATGGCACAGGACAGACATTTAATTTAAAAGTGACACCACTGATCATAAGTTGTTGACCTGCCTGTGGATCACAATGGGAGTGGATGGGTCTGCTCTTGGGTGGCTCCATTACTTTCTTGCTGAGTGTTTCCAAAGGATGAATTTTAGGTAATTGTCCATCATTCCCCAGGACACACTTCACAGGGCTACCTCTTCTCTTATTATTTTGAGGTGTAGTATGTACGACTACCTACACCTCCTACATGGGAGAGTTAATAAGGTGGCATGCTCTACTGTGCTTTTAGTATGTCTCATCCTGCTGTCAGTCAGTACAGTTAATTGCTTTACCTGGTATCTCACTGAGATTTGAGCATGCATGAAGGCTTCCTGGTCAAAGCACAATTCCAATAAGAGGGAAGCAATGCTAATAGGTTGGGGAGAAGCAGTAGGAAGATGTGGTGGGAAAAAAACCACATCCTTCCCTCTGATTGAGGATGTGTGACTGTCATTTATTACATGAGTTTGCAATCTGTGGGTAATGATGAATGATCAGCTACTATTAGATGATCATACAGCAGCAGTGACCAGGAGAACGCTATTTATTCGTGGTACTTCAGTGGGAGTTCTGGGTGTTCAGTGCCTCTAAAAAAAACCAAAGGTGTTAGAGGTCTCAAAAAATGGAAGCATCATAAATATTGAACACACTTGAAAGTTTTTGCCCTGGAGCATTAAACAAAGAGAGAGGCAAACTGTGAAGACCAGAGTCTGACATGAGCAGAGAACATGGGCCTTTGGGCTGAGTGAAAGGAGCAGGAAAGAGTGAGCCAGAGGTGGCATATGATAGAAAAGATTGGAACAGAATGACAGAGAAAAAGATGGTTCTTCAGACAGTGGAATCATAAAGGAGTCCCAGAAACAAAGACGGAAACAGAACACAAGACTGCAGAGCCTAGAAACAGAAAGCAAAACCCAAAGGGGAACACTCAGATACTCCCGCTTGGAAATATTTCCAGGGAAAGTGTGTAATAAATAAAGAATGTTTTTACACACAAGCAAATGTAAGTTGATTTGTTTACTCAGGAAAAAAAATCCAGGTCCTACAATGTTTGGCAAAGTCATTTCATTTTACATTCTTTTAAGGTCCCAGGGTTTTCTGACACAACACTTTTCTTTGGCCTTCTATCCCTGATTAATTATCACATGGTCTGACTCACACTCTGTGATGACTAAAGTGAAAGACCATTAACATTACATCAGTGTTGCTACTATTACTGCCGATAATCAGTGAATATTTAGCTCAAGGGCTACCTACGCTAGACCAAAAAGATATGTGTTAGTCCAGTGCTGAACAAGCTTTTTTGTTAAAACCACTATCGTTCATGTATCTTAATCTGCCTAGGTATTGCAGACTAGGGTTTCTTTTCTATTTGATTGGTTATTTTTCTAAACATATTTAGGTTCCAAGTATAAATCTTCAAAAGTATGGTTAATTTGAGTTTATTTCTATGTTATATGAAATCTGCCTTAACCAATTTATAGTAAACACACACCCAGCTCTTGCACAGCACTTTTCATCTCTAGGTCTCAAATTGCCTTCCAAAGGTCAGTTAAGCATTATTGTCCCCATTTTACAGATGTGGAAACTGAGACAAAAAGTGAAGAAAAAAATCACGTTTCCTGACTCAGAAAACATCATCCTGTCCTCTGAACCACACCTCCTCCCTCAGGTCAACAGGGTGCAGGACAAAGGGCACAGGAGTTTGAGTCTAGGGCATACTCATCTTCCTTGGGTTACCTGATTTGTCGGCATGCTTTAGATGTTCAGGTATTTCCTATCATCAGACTTTGCACCAGTTTCATTTCAGTTCAAAGCTGCTAATCTGATACTGAACAGAGGGAGACTTTGCAGTCTCTTTTACATGCAGTAGTTGTACATGCTGTGTATCATATTCCAGAAGAAACTTAAATTAGGGCATGGCTGAAGATAATATCCCAACAATAAAATGATCTTGTTTTATACTTACAGGAAGGCAAAAGACAAGTTGAAAGATACTAATGTGTGCAAAGTCTTCTTGGACAGGGAAATCCCAACAGAAGGAACCTATCTACAATATAACAGAGGCTCACTGTCTTTGGAAAACACTGTTAACATGAAACTATACAAGGAGTCAAGGGGTGGAGGGTTCTTAGCTCCCAGGAACCTGTTTCTTCCATTAACACCTTATTAATGCCAGGCAGGTGTTTCCCAAAGCAATGCCTGGCATTAGCAAGTCGTTATGGGGAGAAACAATGGAGAGTTCATATTTCCAGCAGCCAAGGAAACATAACAGTGTATGCAGAAAGCACAGTAAGAGAACACATTCTACCATAATTAAATATATTTTAATTCTCTTTAGTTTTGTACACACTGGATTATTTTTGTTGCATATTTAGGAGCTCTACTTTTTTGCCAGTAAATATAACCATTCCTAACAGAGTCTCCAACAACAGCAAAATCTCACTCAAAACGAGGTATGAAAACAGCAAGTAAGCTCAAGTTGTTCTGCTTATTTTATAGTGAAGGAATCCTACTTTTTTATATGAAGAAAACAATGTACACCACAAAAATTCAGTGTTAAGCTCTCAAGTTTACCGCATGTTATGCTCGGTCATGGTGGACATTAATAAAACCCCAAAACAAACAATTTCTGAATGTTTCAATCAAGCCACTTTTATTTAATTCTTAAAAGCTATTCAATATAACAGTAACCTATTTCTCCACTTCCGCAATGCACATCTCTGTGTGTGTGGTCCGATCCTGACAAAAGCTACCAGTAACATATAGCTCTATGCCATTCTAATTTTTAAGATAATTTAAATAATTGCATATTCCAAGACTAGCTTTTAGAATGGGGTCAAATACCTGTACTCACACTCCATTAGATCTGCCCTTCCTCAAAAGCAAACAAAGTTCCAAACCTCAGACCCGCACTGTGCCTGTGTGGTTCCAATTAAACACTGCAGACCTCATTGTGCCATTAAGGCACAAGCCTGTGTTTAGGGTGGTGCAGAACCGCTGTGGCCCCACAGGGTATTCCAAGAGCTATTGTACCTCAAGCACAAACCTTTACAAAAGCTCCCTGCATGTTGGAGAAAGCACCCCCACTGTGCCAGCTCTGAGGATGCACTCAGATAGAATGAGAAGGAGCATGGAATAAGACAAGCAGATGGCCATGGTCAGCTAATTCATTTGACTGGGTTCAAACGGGGAATAAGCCCATTGGTCCACATGCCCTTCCCCCTTACACATTAATGCAAGGGACAACCACACACTATTATTGCTAGTAGTCATGTTTATTATGGTAGTGCTATTAATCATGTTTATTATATTTAAAATGGAGCCCCATTGTATATATATACTGATACTGTATATGCACAGTGTCTGCCCCAAAGCACTTTCAATCTATACAGACACAGGGTAGGTAGGGGTAAGGGATATAAAGCCTGGCCCTTAATATTAGAAATGTAATAATCTTCAGTACTGGAAGTGGAATAAGCAGTATATAATTAAGGTGAGATCCCTATGAGAAATAGATTTTTCCACATGGGAATGATCTTTCTTAACCTTTCCAATGTCTACCTTCTACTGCTTGTGAGTTATGAGAAAAGCCCTAACACCTGGAAACTCCACAGTTCCTACTGTTCTGTTTTCTGGCTCTGATTTATATATATATAATCTTTAGAATTTCCTAATTTATATTTATGGTGTGGTCCATAGTTTTGCTAACTTGACACTGGCGTCTAGGTCGCCATGGGAGCTCTTTACCTAACCACACTTTTGTATGCCAGAGCTGCAGAAGAATGGACCATGTTTCATATGGCTGACTGAATCTCTACCCCGTAAAGTCTGCTTGGATTTCAGTATGATATGTGCTTTCCTCAGTATAAATTATATCTTTGAAAGGTTGTAAAATAAAATGTCTACAGCTTGACTGAGGGTCCTTTCTTTACTAAACTAAAGCTACTTACTGACTGCATCATGGAACTGCTTTGATATTTACCGATCAGATATTACAAGAAGTTACCTAGAGGATGAAATATCAACAAGCACTCAAATGAGAAAATTAGATACCAAAAATGAGAAGAGAAAGGAAATAGCTGCTTCATATAATGTAGACAATTTACAAGAGCCTTTTAACTGCTGTCTAGCGCAACATCAGGGGAGCGAGATAATTTCTATCTCAATCCAGTCTTCATGTGATGTCCTCTTGTAAAGTGCGCCACTTTGTGGCTACTAGTTTCTCTGCAAAATCAACTGCTTTGTCATTTGCTTTACAGCTTTGGAATGACTATTTTGCTCTTTTCAAAACTACATTGCTCCACTGTTCACATGCCCTCTCCCACTTAGTTGTCATGAGTGGGAAATATCTACAGTACTGTGAATTGTCTAGAATTTATCATACAGAACTTCCACTAACAGTACAAAAATGAGATCAAAGTGATGGCCTGTACTATAAATTCTTTAAAATAAATCTTTCCTCAGATTTTCTTCCCTTAGTGGTTAAAAACCCTTCAGAATTCCATTTACACTCTTCTTTCATACTTTTAAAAGTCTTTGAAGCGCACCTTCCTGACTTTAAAAAAATCAAGAAAGGCTGATATTGATGTGAAGCTAAAGGGGTCTCCTGGCATTAGAATCAAATGACCCTTATGGCTGGAGGAGATGCTGGAGAAAGACAGATTTGTCCTTAATCCAGCGATATTTCAGTCATTGAAACTTACTTTTATGGAGGTTTAGGACACCCGAGGGCAAGATATAGCAAAAAAAGACAAATATAAAAGATTATATTGACAAACTATTTCCAGACCTGTATTTTGGTGTACATGTATTAGCAATGCACAGCTATTCAGCATTTGCCATAACAACAACTAACAACAATAGTGAGGCAAAGTTTAATGAAATGACCACCCAAAAGGTGAGATCTTCCCCAAAACTCACCAGGCAGTATCCTGTTCAAAGGCTGCAAATTATGCGCACACACACAAAACCCACAATATCAATAAATAAATAATAAAACTGGTTCTTGGGAGATTTCTGGTACTTCCTGCTTTTGGGTGGGCTGAAAAAAGTATTAACAATCTTTCCTATTTTTTCCAGGGTCATTTTTAAATGACTAAAGTGTTTGTGAAAGAGGCTGGTTTCATATGGAATTCAGAGTCCAGCCCAGGAAGCACATAATTGTGATGGATGTGGGGCAGCTCTGCAATAATTTGTTAATACTGTATATAGTGTGGCTACTGGTATATTAACTGTATGAATACAATAATGTAGTTTAGCATTAGGCTGTTGTAAAAAACAACCAGGAAACAAACAATAGATTGAGATAAATTACCTCCCCATAAAAACAACGAGGAGTCCTTGTGGCACCTTAGAGACTAACACATTTATTGGGCATAAGCTTTCGTGGGCTATAACCCACTTCATCAGATGCATGGAGTGGAAAATACAGTAGGCAGGTATAAATATACAGCACATGAAAAGATGGGAGTTACTTTACTAAGTGCGGGGTAGTGCTAACGAGACCAATTCAATTAGGGTGGACGTGGCCCATTCCCAACAGTTGACAAGAAGGGGTGAATATCAACAGTGGGAAAACTATAATAATAATAACAAACTCAGTAACAGACTTAAAAGTCGCCATTATTCAACAAAAAAAACTTCAACGAGAAACTGCAGAACTGGAATTAATTTGCAAACTTGATACCATTGAATTAGGCCTGAATAAAGACTGGGAGTGGCTGGGTCACTACAAAAAATAATTTAAGCAGTTATAAAGAGACACTTTGTCCAGAGGTCAGGAAGTTGCTGCTGAGATGCTGTTCTGAGAGTGACACACACACAGATAGCGCTGGGCATGTCTGAAGAGCCTAGGCCAGCCTAGGTCACCTAGGTCAGCCTGGATGGTAGTGCTTTAGGTAAAACACAGGCATGCATATAGACACTGTTCTAAAATCCTTCCCCCCACCTCATGTTATGCTACATTTCTACTGTTAAGGTTAAATAATACTTTGGTTTAAGAGGCTGCCTTGTCAATGAATTCACCACTGGTCTCAGATTCCAGACCATTGCTGGGGTAGCATGATTGATCCACAGGGTACTGTAGCCCAGAGCCCCATCTAAGAGTGAGAAGAACCATATGGATTACACCCCAGAGAAGTAAAAGTATGAGGCCTGCCACCTGCACTCAGAGGGATGGGACAGACGTGCAGCTAGCCCTGTAACCGTGACACTCATAAAATGGCAACAGTGATTTCAGAACAAGAAAGTCTAGCTGAATAAATATAACTCCTTCACACACCCTTTCCATAGAAAATATGGAGTCTGCTCAAAATATACACAATATTAGAGGTGGAAAAGCCTTAGATCAAGTTTGCCCCCTGTACGCACAAGATCATGTACCCAGCACATCACTCTTCTGAAATGATCATTTCTGTCTTAATTGGAATGAGATGTGAAGAGTCCACAGCAGAATTTAAAACAATTGGTGGCGTAAGTATTACTCCCCCCACAAACACAAAATACAGACCACAAATGTCATCAGAACAGATCGTGTTATTGGAAATAGGGATTTATTCTTGTTATACTAAAGAAACAAAAAGTGTCCAGAAGATAGTGATACAGACCATGTAAACTGGCTCTTTAGACAGTGTATTCAGCCATTTTTTTTTAAATTATTTTTCCATAAAATCCATAGCAGCACAAAATAATGTGCAAATTAGGAATAACTGCAGTGTATAACCATATTCTCAATGAGCTTGATCATTTTGAGATGCATTTTATTGTAGTCTGTGAGTGAGCAGACTCCAGTACTGCTAACAGCTGTTGTGTAGTATATTTTTGTAACAAAAAATAGATTTTTAAAGTTTAAACCAACCTATTTAGCTACAACAGGGGGCAGGGCTCCAGGTCAGTTCTTATTTCATCCAAACCAGTTTGCCCATCCCTACTCGTAAAAACATCATTGGCATCTACAGACAAAATTAAGAGAATCATTTCATATGTTGCTAAGGGGAAAACTGTCAAGCAAATCATAATGGGTAAGACTTGCTTAATAAAGTAAATGTATGTGTTATTGAATATGGTGCTTCATGTTAATCAAGCTATGCAAGTAGCATCCACTCCAAAAATCATTAAAATTTTTAAAAGACATTTTCCCAAACAGAACTCTGTGCATGTGTGTGCAGAGTCAGAGAGAAAGAGAGGGGGGATACTTCCTTCAGAAAAATAGCCACTCTTTAGCACAAAAGACACAAATCTATTGGTTTCTTAATTTACTTCATTCCTATGATGTATCATTGTGTTCATTCGACAATCCATGGAGACTCATGTTATTGATATTTATAGAGTTTTTAAAAGCACAAGATGCTTTCCAAATATGTAAAAAATAACCCCCCCAAACCAAGCAGACAGGCAATATTTCCTGCTTTAAAGATTCGCTTGTACACAAGTTACTTTGATAAGAAATCCCTAAGGTGCAAGACAATTAAGTTAGGTAAAACTTGGCTCCCTCAATAATTTCAAATACAATGGGAAATGGCTGATGACTGAGACTGCATTGTTTAAAATTTCTCAACACAAGAAGAGGTAAATTATTCTCAAGAGGCAAGGCACGAAACGAGAGACAGCTAATCTGATATGTAAGTTACAATATCATACACCGACTTTGTTTCAACACAGAAGGTGAAATCCCACCGTCACTGACGTCAATGGAGCCAGGATTTCACCTATATGGTGTCACTCTACCATGAGCCTCATCCTGCAATCAGGGAAAGCAATGGGAGTTTTGTAACTGACTTCACGGGAAGCAGAACTGAGCTGTAAATGGGGTAGGTGGGATATGGTAACTACAGTACCTGTAATAAACACTAGGTGACACTGTATACTAAGATTAGGGAAATATAATGTCCTTGAAAGATCCCCTTCAAATACCAAATCGGGGCTTTGAAACAATTAAAAATAGACAGGTTCCGAAGAATCTATCTGAGACAGGTCGGAGTAGCAGTTCAGTTTAGTTTCAGACAGCAAATTGAGAATGCTGGAGGTATCTACGAAGTTTGCTTTTACTAAAATACCACATCCTACTGCATTAAAAGGCACCTGGTAAACTGTGACACATCAGATACAAGTCATCAACTGAAGAGGAAGGGGTTTTTGTTTGTTTTTAACTTTACACAATTTAAGAGTATTTACAGAAAATCTCTAAAGGTATTTGCAGTCCCACTATTACTTTAATGACACCTATTCTTTGTGGTATTTATCTTCACTGAAAAAAAAATGAGAGTTAATACAAAGATTAGGAGCCATATCTGAAACTGCTGTAAATATGGCATTGCTTCACTGACATCAGTGAAATTACACCGATTTGCACCAGCTGTGGCTCTAGACCATTTAGACCAGACTCCATTGGCTGTGCAAGTGATTTATGCTTGTGAATAGGAGTTCTATGTGCAACCCCCCTCAGTACAACACAGCCAGGCAGGAAATGTCTGAAAGATTCAAAAGTGTCAAAAAAAACACCCCAAACCCTCTTTACCCAGTGCTAATGACATACAGCCTCATTCTGAGAGGTGCTGAGCATCTGCAATTCCTGTCATAGTTTTCCCAAATGCCAGATTTATGAAAAAATAGCAACCTCTTGGTTAACTGTATTTAATTTCCTTTTCAGAATGGGTGTTGGGACCATCAAACAAACATGCTATCAAACAGTAGTTAAATGCTTCCCCCTCTTAAAATTTACTCAAAGCTTTTTCTGAGCAGCACATGTGTAGCGTTATAGTCATGGGCCACAGAAAGATGCTATAAACACTGAAGGCAAACTGTAGCATTAGGTAATACATTTGGATTATTTCAATCCTCCCCATTTTATTTTCCTTATTTCCATCAACCCCTCAGTACGCATGAAAGCAAACTGATGCTGGAGGTCTATATATCTGGACCACTGGGTCAACATTATGGTTTTTAAACTTTGGTATTTTATAGACATTACCCAGATGCTTTTTGAGTGATGAAAGCCTTACACCTTATTTAAATAAATAAAATACATTAAACAAAACTCGGTGCAAAACTATAAAAAAATTGATACTAAAAATATAGTTTATTCAAATATCTTATGTATACAAGGAGATTGAGCTGGCTTTCACCGAGCCCAGTAAATGCAGAATTCAAATTTACTCTTTTCTCCAAAATTTCCATGGGGTATTACAAATAAAGCTAAAACCCATATTGTTCAATTTCCCATAAGCCTGTGAAGCTGTTTAATTATGTTCACATAGACTTGCTCATTACTGATCCTAGATCTGATTGTCAAGGGATGGTCTAGAATTTAAAAGTTAAAAAACCAACAACAACAAAAAACCCATATAATCTCCACTACCAATTTCACTACTCACCAGTAATAGCTATCCTCACAAGGGGCACAAGAATGTAGCCAGGATGACTATTTCATGAATAGCTCCTTCAGTTACTTGCATAATGATGGAGTTGATATGTACCATATTTCCAGCTGAGGAAAACTTAATGAGATTCTCTGTAGTTTCTATTAGCACCACTCTTTAATCCCATGGAAGATTCATTGTTCAGCAACATGAGAGGATAAATGTATTGCCTTTACCCCAGCACCTTTCACACAGATTATATTAATATTCTAGCATTTATTGTGCTGCAAATAGCTGTGTAACTAATGCTTTTGTCTCCTATGTACCATCCCTTTACATTTCTAGGAGACTATTGGATGCAGCTACTATGGTGTGTTTAGTTCAGCCCAAGACAGGACATAGATACACATACTATGCTGTCTCAAGGATACTTTAATTTTAAATTAAAGGGAAACTAAAATCAAAACCAAGAAAGAAAAAAAGTAAAGTCATTCACACTGAAATTATAAGTTGCTCTTTGTGCACAAAAAACATAACTGAATTATCATTATAATGAATACAATCTTTTAAGTGATAGGTCCTGCACCACTATTCCTCTTAGAGTGGAATCCTGCAATTCTCCCACTCACAGCACAAGTCCACTGGCTACAACACCTGTGTTCACAACCATGAGTCCTGAGATGACTCAGCTGGGTTTGGTTTGGCATTTGCAAGAGACATCCCTATGGGAGCTGTTACCAGTAGGTAAATGCAACAATTTAGAATAGCTTCACCAAAACAAAGTATTATGTATTTATCCATAGAAACAAAGCATTCAGACAAAAAGATTTTAACAACAAGAAAACCACATACATCTTACTTAAAGCTTAGGTAGATCTAACTTATCACACACACCCCTGTTTCTGGCATTGAAGGGTCAATCGTCAAGACCAGCAATCAATGCCTTCTTCTGTCTCTTCACCTTTAGGGCTGAGGTTTTTGTTTCATCTTCCCTGATTGGATTTTCCCTGGCCCCACTTTGGAGCCTGTTGCTCAGAACATGGCAGGGGTAAAAGTTCAAAGAATCGACACTGTATTATTTGTTAATTACCAGCGCTTGGATTATCTGAAGTCATTGGCTTTGGTTCCTGCCAATGTGCAAAACCACCTAAGAGACTGAAGTCACATATCTTCAGGAAATTACCCTCTAGTTCTTGTTTAGCAAGCAAAATGATAACTATAAAGCAAGCAACAAGGAGTCTGGTGGCACCTTAAAGACTAACAGATTTATTTGGGCATAAGCTTTCGTGGGTAAAAACCTCACTTCTTCGGATGCAGCAAACAGAGGATCACATAATAGGCATAAATTATATTACAGTTACCCCTCTCCTACATTCTTGATAATACACATGTAGGAATTGCTTCCCATTTAAACAGAAATCCTTCTGCACAGCCAAGCAAACTGATATAGAGCAGATGGGGGGGGAGGTAGAAGGTAGGTTACCAAATAAGATCATACGGATGTTTTTTTTATAAAATTAAAGCAAATCTTCTCTTCTAAATGAAGCCATGAATCAAGTATCTGTATCTAATGCATGGCACAGGATTGAAACATGAACACTGCCAGTTGGAACTTTGCTTGTAAAGGTATGTTTTGGATGGCTGGAGAAAACAGAACTAGAACATGACGAAGTGTGTTGATGATTTCCCTTGCTAACAAAGGGAAAGGCCATGAGATACAGTTTGAACTGTTTATCCCCTAAAAACTTGGATGTGCAAATATTTGTCTTAATCACTGTAATCTCTTGCTTGTCAGCAGCTGATAACGATGCATAAACATTTTGGAGGAACACACTGACGTCAGGGGAGTTACTCCAGATTTACAATGATGTAAGTAGGCGCAGAAGTTATCCTCAAATCTTTCCAGGCCTGTTAGTTAAACTTTAAAAACCTGTGAACCTTTTTGTTTGACTTTAAAGGAGGAACATTTCTAATGGGAAACAGTAAAGTAAAAAGGAAACCTGTCAAAATTAAAGATCGGTTTCCAACTTCCTGGGTTTTATTTGTTTTTAAGTTCTTTCCTCTCCACCCCCATAAGATCTTTCTTACAACTAAGGGAAAGTTTTTGAATAACTGCCTTTCAGTAACCTGTGGTTAAAGTGACTGACCCAATAAAAAATGTAATTTAATACATTCCTCCTGCTGTCAACATCAGGAAACAAACTGCTCTAGTTACTCTCCCATCTTCTATAAGAAGTCAAGTTGAAATGGCTCATCTCAAGATAGAATGCAGTGAAACTTACCTCTATATTGCTGTTCATCTCACACACAAGCCTGCTTGTGTCTTGTTAGGGTTTTTGCTCACTAAAGTCCAGTTGCAAGGAGGCTAAGAGCCAGATTCTGCCACCATTATTTGTGTTGAGTAGTAACTTAGTCCGTTATTTCATGGTTAATAAGGTGGACGAATCTAGTCCTAAATTAGTAACTATGTTGCACCAAGACACTGGGGTGAATTATGCCCCAATATTAGTGAATATTAGGTTGCACATGTTTCCACTTGATTCCAATGGGATCCCTGTTCACCAATCCAAAGGCAGAATCTGGCCCACTGTATGCCAGAACTACAAATGAAAAAATTTTTTTGCCACAGTTCCATAAAGAAGCTAATTAATTACTCACTCTCTGAAGGCCTTTCTAATCAACTGGCTCAGTGCAGTTCTGAATTTGACAATCTGCATCCCATTATCAAAACTCTGACATATACCATCCGACCCAAAGGGTGGTATGTGCAGTCAAATACAGTCATGATCCCTAAGGAAAACATTTTTGGGCTCCATTCAGCTGTGCAATTTTATTGGCAAGATTTCTTTGTACCTTTCAGCTCCATTCAGAAGAAGTTTCCTGCAATGCAACCAGCTTTTGTTTGAATACAGAAGCTTTAATCTTGTGCTGAAAATATCCAGCTCCTCCAGGCACCAATGCTTGTTTGGTCACATCTGGAGTACCCATGACCGGTAATGTGATAGCAAGTGTTTGTTCCCACCTATTCCTTCACTGCTATGCCTAGGAATATTACACTAATACTAGACAAGCTTGACTTGTTTTCTTACTCGATGAGGAAAGGGCAAGATCCTACAAATGTTATTTTTAATGTATTGACCCAAGACATTGTCTGGATATACCACAAGGAGGACAGGAGACTTGTTAAGGGTTTTAATCAGGCCGCAACTTTATTATATGTCTGGGACTACCCGGCAGATAAAGTGTACAGTGCAGGCAAATCCATGCTTATTCAAAGCAATTCTCTGGGGCTTTCACCAGCCCCCCTTTGTTTCCATCCAGGTCCCCCAGCCGACCCATGGCTTGGACCTTACCATCCACCAGCCTTGTAAAAGGGTTAAGGAGGGCTATGAGAACCTGAACCAAAACTTTGTTAATTTTATGCATCTTCCCATCCAGAACCACAGACAAGAAATGCAAAAATACTACATGAAAAACTGTGCTTGCGGTATTTCTGTCTTAACAAGGAGTGCCAAAAAGTTTGCATCAAAAGCCTGTTCTCATGAGAAGTTTTGCTCAGTTTTGCAGGCCCAAGTGATTAGGACAGAGCAAGTGAGAACCCTGACTTTTTAAGGTTCACTTATCACTACTACAACTAGCAACAAAATCATTGGGATAAAAACAAGAACAAAAAAAATAGGGTGGAATAAGATGGTGCAAAAATAGTGAAAAGTAAGACAGATGTATCAAAGTAGAAAACATCAAACAGAGAAGAAATGCAAGTTATACAATCTAATCTTTTTTAAATTATTGAAATGGAGAATAATGAGATAATTGCACACCAAATTAAGTTAACCGATACATGTGATCAGTTATGACATGAGTTATGAACATCCCATAGTTATAGCAAAACTGCACAAGATTTTGTAGTAAGTACTGTTCAGTATACAGTAGTTTCACTGAAAATAATGGTAACTATAAACTACCCCATCATATAATAATTATGCAAACAACTCATGTTACCATGCTGGTTAAAGAAGGCTAACAGCCAGTATTGAATTACTGACCTCACAGTGTTTGCAAAAGAAGGTCCGAGCAGATGAGGCTAAGAAATGCATTTACCAAAGCAGGAAGAAGGAATTCTGAAGGGAATCAGAATCATGTCAGAACAGGTGGTCAAGAAATTAAAGTACGGACAAAACTCCAGGAGCAGACAGAATAATCCCAGAAGTCTGAAGAAAGTCACAGGAAAAAAAGAGGGATTTCATTAGTGAATATAGTTAAACTAGGAATAGTTTAAAATAGGTTCTCTTTTCGGAAACTTGCATTTTCAGGATCAGTTTAATATTCAAAGAACCTGGTTAAAGTTTCTGGCTTGCTTGCTGGGGAGCCCACCCTTCTCTGAATACACTAAAAAGAGTGACCAAATTTCTAAATACTTATCCTCTTTCTGGTGCTTCTTTTATGTAGTACTTGGTGTGAAAGCTTTCCCATACAAGAACAGCATTTTGCACAATTTCAAAAGGGGAGAAGTCACATTTGTCCAATAATTAAATAGGTTTTAAAATTTAATTTTTCTTCAAACCAAACAAGCTGTAGTCATATCTCCAAATGCACATGCAGAGTGCAGAAAAGCATGCCCAATTTAAGCCAAATCCCCTAAATGCACACACAAACTGAGGTAAGAATGCATATACACAACATCACACATTGAGTATTAATCAAAACATAAGAACATAAGAATGGCATAAGAATGTTAAGTTTATCAATTAATTCCAAAACCACCTCTAGTGACACTTCAATCTGTGACAGTTCCTCAGATTTGTCACCTACAAAAGCCGGCTCAGGTTTGGGAATCTCCCTAACATCCTCAGCCAGGAAGACTGAAGCAAAGAATTTGTTTAGTTTCTCCGCAATGACTTTATCGTCTTTAAGCGCTCCTTATCTATCTCGATCATCGAGGGGCCCCACTGGTTGTTTAGCAGGCTTCCTGCTTCTGATGTACTTAAAAAACATTTTGTTATTACCTTTTGAGTTTTTGGCTAGTTGTTCTTCAAACTCCTCTTTGGCTTTTCTTATTATATTTTTACACTTACTTGGCAGTGTTTATTGAGTTCCACAAATGGAAAGCACTATGGAAATGCAAATTGCTGTGTCAACTTAATAATTGCTGTGTACATACTAACATGATAGGAGCTGTTAGAGTTTATCAAATGTAAGTGTTTTTAAGTCACCTTAATTCCCATACATGATAAACTAATCTAAATACCTGCATGACAGATTTCCCCCTCTTTTTTTTTTTTTTTTTTTTAGATCCTATAATGTTACAGTTCTGATTTAAAACCACAAAGGAAGGATTCAACATTAAGTAAAAACATTTAACTTATTTGATGTAATCTAGCAAGCAGAACATATTCTGCCCCTTTGATACACTAACACCACACATTAAATCTAGGAAAGAAGATTTTTTTCTGTCCAAGTAGAAATGTTACACATTGCAGTGATTACAATTACACTATTGAATGCATTAGATTTATTAACCCATAATAGGAAACCTTTACTGAAGCTATACATTCGTGCATAGACAATATGGATAATTTCAATGTCCAAGCACCTGATTGTTCCTATGAATCAAGTACATTAATGTCTAAATAACCTAAATTGTACCTGCAAACAATTGAGCCCCTTCTCCTGCCTATTTGGAGACACTATCCATGTCCTTAGCTTATCTTACCCTCTCACTCTACTCTGATGTTGAGAGAACCAACACAGAGTATAGAGGTGTAGAGTGCTTTTAGGGCCTTTAGCACCTATAGAAGTGGGCAGAATTGGTTTCATTTAAGTTCTTTTGGGAATGATATGCTATGCCAATTCATTGAACATTACTAAATAAGAAGCTTTAAAAATAAATACAGATGTGACCAGTATAATAGTAAGTAACAAAGCATAAGAATCCCAGGTAGTAGCCATTTCATATTCACACTATCGATTTGGAACACATATTAGGTTTTTGACATCTCATCCGGAGATTTGGAAATTAACAAACCGCATATGAACTTCATGATGGCAAAATTCTGAACAATATTTCTCATTAGGTTCCTGAGAAGCCATCATTCCTTTTTATCCTAGACTTCCAAATATAGACACATCATCCTATATTCTGTATTTGCAGAAAGCATCAGGAAAACAGGGCTGCTGGTTCAATAAAACGTCCATATCTCAATTCCGCTATTGGCCACCGATCAGAATTGTAATTTAAAAAAAATTCTGGCTCCTTATGAATCAGTTTTAGATCAAGGCATCTTTACTGATAAGCAACTTCCCACATATCTGTCATCTACAAAGAAAACTCAAATCTAAGACTGCCTGTACTGCTAAAAATACAAATATAGACATATACATGGCATTGTCCAGATGTGTACAAGTAGGAGGAATAGAAAAGGGTTCTAATTTATATGGGATTTCTTCTGGCAAAGCAACAACTAAATTTGTCCTTTTTCATATTTGAATTTATAAGTCACATTTCACACCACTTGTTAAAACTTTCCAATGTTTCTTCTGCCTACTGATACTGGAAACATCAAACATTAAATGCCACTTATTTGCAATTATTAGGTTTCTTTTCTAAACCCCTTCCCATATACCAGAGACTCGAAAAGCAAGCTCTCTTTTGCAAATGCAACATATAAGAGCTTTTTACACATTTTTCTTATCTTATTGCATCAAAGGTTTTAAATAAACATAAACATCACATTTTGCATAAGAGTGCTATCATCTCACAGAAACTGCAGGACATTTACCCTTTATGATGAGAATCCATACAGCAGATTGTGTAAAGTCAACACAGTACCTCATTTGGACTCCAAATAAATGACTGTATATCCAACATACAATAATTTATGTTCTACCAACAGAACAGTAGATAACCAATAAGGAGAATAATTTGCATCTCTTAACTGCACATATGGGCTGATGGGAAAAATTACAGTGTTGCTGGTTAAATGACATGTACTTTAACATTTAATTGAATAAAAGTGAACCACTAAGTCTTACCATCTGTTTCAGCTGAGAAAGAAGAGAGATATCTACATTCCAAAGCTAAAGTGAAGTTGCTTTCTTACTTTTTATTTTTACTTCCATTGTTTAGCTTAAAAATTACTGGGGAGTTTAATTTGACATAGGGATAAACACCTCTTTTGCAAGAAGCTAAATATATGAGGAAATTCACTGAAAGCCATCTTAATTCTGGTCAGAAACTTCCACACAACCTTTCAAAATTCTCTCAGTCGCTATTTTTCAGGTTTACATATAAGTAAAGTATGATAAGGGCACGTATTTTTCCTATCTATGAAAAATATACAGTATATATAAAGTTAACAAGACACCAGATGTTCACAAATCAGATTGCATCAATTATTATTGTAACTCACATAACATATAAGAGACTCCCCAAGATGAATTGCTAAAGTTCACATATTAAGATGCTGGACTTACCTTGCATTGCCCAGACACACAGACTGCAGTTCCATTTTGATCACATGGCGTGCCGTCTATTACTTTTTCAGCTTGTCTCACATAGAACCGGTAGCCTATTGCTCGGCAATTCAGTTCACACTTCTGACTTCCCTTCACTAAAGAAAGAAAAAGGCATAAGTTCCTGCTACCAAGTCTACAGATATGGTTTAAAAAAAGAAATTAAATATTAGGCTAAGACCTTACCCCTGATTTGGAGAGGCAAAAAAAAACAAGTAGGCAAGTAGTCTATAAATGTCCTATCTATATCAAACAAACATTGGATAGGAAAATATCATTTTTTAACCTCAAGATTATTGCTGGTTTTGGAGAATTCTACAGAAGATTTTTTAAAACAACAGAATAGCTTTTCCAAACACCAGCCTTATAAATCTCTGGCCTTCACTCCAAGTCGTTTGAATGTAATACTGTAGCTGAGAGAGAGACCCAGAAAGAGAGGAACACACACATATTATACAACTAACATGATAAATGCCTAACTTCATGGCTCTGTCACCTGGTACTGATTGTTGCTTCCCTTTCCTGTTCCTATTCCTTTGTCTACATGATTTCTCTTAGGCTTGGTCTACACTAAACCCCCAAATCGAACTAAGGTACGCAACTTCAGCTACGTGAATAACGTAGCTGAAGTCGACATACCTTAGTTCGAACTTACCCCCGTCCAGACCCGGCAGGCAGGCTCCCCCGTCGACTCCGCGTACTCCTCGCGGCGAGCAGGATTACCGGAGTCGACGGGGAGCACTTCTGAGTTCGATTTATCGCGTCCAGACTAGACGCGATAAATCGAACCCAGAAGTTCGATTGCCTGCCGCCGAACCAGCGCGGTAAGTATAGACAAGCCCTAAGATCCTGACACTACTAAGACCCTGACACAGCAAAACACTTATGTACATACTTAACTTTAAGCGCATACATAGTTCCATGTTCAATTCATGTGCATAAAGTGCTTTGCTGGATTGGAGCCTAAACCAGACCTTAAATCAAAACTGAGGAAATACATCCTCAAATCTGAGCCCATCAAAATATACTCCAGTACAATTGGGCCACAGCTTATAGGTACCCTTCACAGGCTCATCTGCAATTCTAAAGTCCCAGAGATGGATGATGATAGAGAAAAAGAAAAGAAAAAAAAAAGGGAGAAAGTGCAGATTCCACCTTAAATCACATCTAAAGAAGAAAGTGCCTGGAAGTCAATTGCTCAGGATCAGCAACAGAGCATTCTTAGTTGCTGTCTCTAAGCTTGAAATTCATTCCCTATGATGGTCAGAGAAACCCTGATATTGATGAGCTTCAGGTCACATTGAAGTCTTCTCTGCTCAATCAAAATACAACACGTAGTCAGTTTATTTATTATTACAGCAGGTGAGTTCCTGTTGAGAGTTAGGACACTGCCAATTGTCTGAGTCGGTTTTAGTGACCAATATTTTTGTATGTTTTTGATTCTGTTGGAAAGTGCGTAACTAGACAAATACTTTAATAAATAAAAGCTGCACTAATAGCCAGTTTGCTCTGCAAATATGTTATTTAGGAAATGAAAGCAGGAAGAGCTGTCACCATTACGGAGGTTCATTTGAGGTGGACTGGGAAGAAGTTATAAAGTGTATTAATAAGGGACATCCATGGGAAGGCACAACAGATTATACTAAAGCTGATGGCAATCTGTACATACAAATGAGAGTACATGACTATGTAAGGGTTATAATATATCAGCAGGCAACATCTGTGGATGTGCTAGAGGCAGAGTAAAAGGGCTACAGGCTCAGAGAGAAAGAAATTTGATATTTTCTACTCCATACTCATCCCTCCATCCCTGGTATCAAGCGGAGGGCCCCAAGGGTCGGTTTTGTTCAATATCTTCATTAATGATCTAGAGGATCACCCTCAGCAAGTTTGCAGATGACACTAAACTGGGAGGAGTGGTAGATATGCTGGAGGGTAGGGATAGGATACAGAAGGACCTAGACAAATTGGAGGATTGGGCCAAAAGAAATCTGATGAGGTTCAACAAGGACAAGTGCAGAGTCCTGCACTTGGGTGGAAGAATCCCATGCACTGTTACAGACTAGCGACTGAATGGCCAGGCAGCAGTTCAGCAGAAAAGGACCTAGGGGTCACAGTGGACAAGAAGCTGGATATGAGTCAACAGTGTGCCCTTGTTGCCAAGAAGGCTAACGACATTTTGGGCTGTATAAGTAGAGGCATTGCCAGCAGATGGAGGAACGTGATCATTCCCCTCTACTCGACATTGGTGAGGCCTCATCTGGAGTACTGTGTCCAGTTTTGGGCCCCACTCTACAAGGAGGATGTGGAAAAATTGGAGAGAGTCCAATGGAGAGCAACAAAAATGATTAAGGGGCTAGAGCACATGATTTATGAGGAGAGGCTGAGTGAACTGGGATTGTTTAGTCTGCAGAAGAGAAGAATGGGGGCGGGGATCGATAGCTGCTTTAAACTACCTGAAAGGGGGTTCCAAAGAGGATAGATTTAGACTGTTCTCAGTGGTACCAGATGACAGAACAAGGAGTAATGTTCTCAAGTTGCAGTGGGGGAGGTTTAGGTTGGATATTAGGAAAAACTTTTTCACTAGGAGGGTGGTGAAGTATTGGAATGGGTTACCTAGGGAGGTGGTGGAATCTCCTTCCTTAGAGGTTTTTAAGGTCAGTCTTGACAAATCCCTGGCTGGGATGATTTAGTTGGGGATTGGTCCTGCTTTGAGCAGGGGGTTGGACTAGATGACTTCCTGAGATCCCTTCAAACCCTGATATTCTACGATTCTATGAACTCTTAACACAATGCATGAACAAAAATATTTGTTTAAAAAAATCCATGCAAAAAATTGTGCAACTAACAAGACATTTTCTAAACATTATAGTTGAATTACCCAGGGCCAAGCTGCCCTCCACTGTGGCAAAACCCATTTGGATCTGAGGGAGTTTTCTCCAAATTCTTCCATTGAGGTAGGTGTGAATGGGTTGTCAACACAAACAAAATAAACAGGGGCTCTAGCTCCCAAAGAGAATGGATTACTAGTGACACAAGGACTTCCAGGAAGAAGCTTTGTGTCTTCACATTGATCCTGGGTAGCCCACCATGACCCCTGTGACAGTGCAGATTCGGCATTAGCAGTCACCCCTGGAATCAATTCCCCAACTCTTATATTTTGCGTGATTCCCTGAGGTGTTTGAGAGCACAAAGCTGGTCATCCACCCACCCCTCCCAACTTTTAAAACCTAGACCCCAGACTTTCATTGCATCTCAGCCCATCACCCAGCCTTCATCTGTAAGTGGTCTTTCTAGATTGCAAATCCTTCAGTGCAAGACCATGTGTTCTTCTAGTCTGCAAAGGCACCTGGCACACTGTTGTTGCCATACCAGCAACAGAAACATTTCCATATAGTATGTTTTTCCCTTCATGATGAAACATCAGCAGTTCAAGTACTGAAGAATAGCTGAGCAGTGCAGCAGACTGTCCTATTATGTTCGGTATTATATGCCCTAAATTTTTGCTTGCTTATTACAAAGTGTTCAGCTTAGCCTCGTGTTCTAAATTCTTTCTAAAACAGTCATAAAACTCCTATCAGCACAAACCCGTCTCTAGAAAACTTCTTTTTGGCAGAAAGAAAATGTCTGTAGACACTTCTTTAAAACAATCCTCCAGATATCAATGTTTCCTTTCTTGCAAATGCAACCAACATAAAGTGTTTTATTACCGCAACTACAATAATGCGTCAACTAATTTCAATACAGCTACTGTACCACCTTAATATCAGGGACCAGGCTCTCCAGATATCAAAATACAGTAATCCTTAAATAAGAATGGATTTCAAAGCATGGGAAATACTCAGAGGGTGTAATCTGGCCTTCTCAACAAGAGAGCAAAGTCTCCATGGTCATAATGTATATTCATTAATCCCCAAGTTCAATGGCAAAGAAATGGGAAGAAGAGAGTATTCATCCTGCTATATATGGATGAAAAACATATGGACCAAAGTTGATGTTGTTTAAACGAAAGAGAATCTATCCACCACACTTTTAAAGGTATAGTGTTATAAAGGGGTAAATTGCTCATAATGCTCACACAGCAGATTAAATACACAACTCCTGTAGGAAATGGATGGCTCATGGATTTAGAAATAAGCTAAAAAGCCTTTCATCTTTAAGTCACCAGTTCAAATCCATCCCTAGGTGAAAGTGACAAAATCATTACCATTTCATGGCTGTTCAGTGGCCTGCATGTATTGAGTTAATGATCTTAGTTCAGTCCAACTGTCCATATTGCAACTCGCACTTGCATTACTGATACCTTTGAATGACCCTGTTATTCCTACTAGTAGTTTCTCAAAAATGTGGCTGAGATATGCCAGAGGGCCAGATGAAGCAAGTTTTCCATGCTTCTTCCTTATTAATCTGACTAAACAGAGGACTCCAACACCTTCTATAAGGAATACATTACTTTTACCACTAGGATGTCTGGGTATTATGGCCCTGATGTGTGCTTAGCTAGATTGGGGCCTATGGGCTTCATCCACTGCAACATTCCCTGAGGTCTGAGTCAAAAAACAAATCACACTTGATTTGCAAAGTACTTGAACTTTCTATTCTATTTTAAAGTGCTCAATTTTCCACTCTCCAGGCAGAGCAGGGGTGTGGGGAAGAAGGAGAGGGGCAGCACATATCATTTTGGTAAAGTTCTTGGCCTCTTATGGAAGAGTTTGTGACACATGCTGTTCTTGTTACATATTTAACTGCCCTTTTGAGAACAAGCCAGTTGTAAATCCAACACAAACCCTGCTGCATTTCTCTTGGGCTACAACACAGGGTAGGAAGCTGTAATGACATGGACAGGTTCTGAATTTAAGATGAAAAGACAACGTGACCATATACAAGATAACAGAGTTCCTTTCCCTCTGGGACAGGAGCTCCCAGGGGCTGGTTCACATTCTGATGAATTTTTAAAAGGTAGTTTTAATTCATTTACTTTTTTTGTTATTAGATCCTCTGAGTTACTCCCAATTTATTAGGTGAGATGAAGTCCCATTTGTGTGACTACCATATATAGTTTGAGAAACCCTGATTTATAGCTTTCACTTCACAGCATTAAATTAATGATGGAAAAAATCTGCAAGGGCTCTTAAAGCACTTGAGTTCATTAAGCCTATAAATTGGGGGCGGGGGAGACCGCTAAAGTCAGAAATTATTTTTGCAAATCCAGTAACATTTAGCTTTCTTTAAAAAGCTAAATGTTATATAGCATTGAACTAAACACTTAGCAGACTATTTCTGTGTAAAGGACTGATCATGCAAAGGTGCTGAGAGCCTCCTTGTTTCAATGGAAATTGAGGGCATTCAGCAACTCAGGTGAGCACTTCGCTGGAGTTGACCCCAACTTGCAGAAGTACAGTTCCCAGGAGACCTGTGCTGAAATGAGACTGTACTGTAAAGAGTGTAATTTTTTTTGAGAAAACATATATTTATGTATGTTGTTTAAAAAAGTGAATTTGGTGTTCATGAAAGATGCCAGGTTGACAGCTCTTACCCATGAAGATGTTAATGTATCCAGAGCAGGTCTGGTGCCAAGCAAGCTTATTTCACACTGCCCTACCAATATCTCTAAGCTGTAGGATCCACTTGAATGGCTGAGATTTTTCATTTCCCTGCCCATTCAATCCTTTCATTTTTCATTTCCCTGCCCATTCTCTGCTGTTACTGGCAACAAGGGATTCAATTAATGCCAACTAAGATTCCAGCAAATAGAGAGAAAACTATTAGGCAACCTATTCCTCTCCTACTCTCATGTTGTGGATGCCTACCCATGAAGAAGTGGGTTAAGATAGGTCATTACACACAGATTGCTAACCATTCTTCAAAGGACAACAGCTTTGGTCACCATTAATCGGGACTGGCTTTGAACTAGCATTCCCAAAGTGAAAGGCACCATTAGCTCATTAACTACTGCCAAAATCATCCAGTCCCCCAAGGTAAAAAGATTAATTAAAAGTGGAAATCAGGGTGGGGATATGAGCAATAATATTTGACACAGTAAGAAATTAAAGGGCCACCTGTTTGGTATATTTTAATTCTTCTATAGAAATACCTGTTTGTTCTTTTCCCCTTTTTGAAAGGGTTACAAAATAACCTGAATAAACCCCATGCATTCTAGAATTACCAGTTTAATTAAACCAGACCTGGGAAAATTATATCATAGACTGTCTACACTCCAATTAAAAGGAAATGGTCCAGATGTTTAGGCCTCTGCTGTAACTGCTGTAACTCAAAGTTTGTTTATTAATTTACAATAGCTCTTCACTGCCAGATTCTATACCATTTTCCCCTCAAATGATTTGTTGCCCAGTTTTATTATTACACTGCACTTCACCACTGTAGTAGTTGAATGTAAACTATGTTATGCTTGGCACCATTTTACTGCAATTGTGAGTGCACAAACAGCCTGATAGGGCCTGTTGGGCAGCATATGCAGCCTCAGGGAACCGAAATAACTCGTATTTTCAGGAAAGCTGGTTGAATAGTCCTTATGGTAGAGATTATAATCTTCCAAATGCAATGCGGTATGCAGTGTAGTTTTAGCTGCGTTGGTCCCAAGAAACAAAGTGGGTGAGGTAATATATTTTATTGGACCAACTTCTGTCTCTCTCACCAATAGAAGTTGGTCCAATAAAAGATATTACCTCACACACCTTGTCTCTCTAAATGTGAAGTTGTGAGTCTGAGTCCAACACAAATCTGAAGGGGAAAAAAAAGAGTGATGTAAACTTCCACTGACTTGTAGCCTGAAGCCAGCACAAGGCCCACGCAGTCTACCTGAATGCTGACATTTTTCTTTTCGGCAGCATAGGGGTGGGAAGGAATGTTCTTTCCCCAGACACTGCACATCAGTAAAGTAGTTCTGCAGCTATTCTAGCCTAGGAGCAGCCTATGTTTCATACCCTCAGAATTGAGGTACATTTGAAATTTCTGAGAGGCTTAACCATGCCTCTTGCTCTCTTTCTCTCTCTCTCTCTCTCACTCACACCTCTTCCAGACTGTGGGTGTAACTGGAACACTGGCAGTAAGCATGAGAAAATATCCTAGCTAGCAGACGCCTAGGGTTAGTCAAGGGTTTCAAGGTTGACAAGGGTGATTTGTCAAGGGTTAGTGCCCTGGCAGTTCAGAATATTCAAAAAGGTCTGAAGCCATTAATTAGCATATTTCTGTTTCCCATGTGGGGAAACTACTAAGAGGTTGTGACAGTGCATTCACCTCTTGTGAGCGCCTTCTGTCAGACAGGTGTGAATTTGCACTCTCTGCTCCTGGCGCTCCATCTCAGCTGTTAATCTCATCAGGTAGGTCTTCAGTGGCTCAGCCTTCCAGTTAAATCACACAAAATCTAAAATGGATGAACCCCTTCTGCAGGGCTGGTGGGCCTGGGGCTATTAGATTTTGTGGAGTCCCTCGGGGTCTGGAGTGGAGGAGTGGGCTCAGGGCTGGGGTAGGGGATTGGGGTGCGGGAGGAGGTGCAGCTCCAGCTGGGGGTTGGGCTTGGACAGGGGGGTTGGGGTGCACTAGGAGGTTTGGGGTGCGGGCTCTGGGAGGGAGTTTGGGTGCAGGAGGGGGCTCCGGGCTGGGGAAGGGGATTGGGGTGCAGGAGGGGGTGTGAGGTTTAGGCTCCGGCTGGGAGGCGCTTACCTCAGGTGGCTCCTGGTTGGCGGTGCAGGATGCCTGCCTGCCCTGGCTCAGCGCTGCTCTGCTCCCTGAGGTGGCCAGCATGTCCGGCCCCTAGGCAGAGGGACCAGGCCACTCTGCACAGTGCACGCTGCCCATGCCTGCAGGAGCTGCCCCTGCAGCTCCCATTGGCCGCAGTACCCAGCCAATGGGAGCTGTGGAGCCAGCGCTGGGGGGTGGGGGCAGTGCACAGATATTCCCTGAATGCCCCTCCCCTAGGGGCCGCAGGGGCACATCGGCGAGTTGGCACTTGCAGCTCCAGTCCTGGGAGGGGCGCCGAGGCTCAGGGACCAGTGTCAGACCCATGGCACGGAGACTTACCGCGGGCCAGATGAAAAGAAGCAGCAGGCCGCATCCGGCCTGTGGGGCCCCCCCTTAGCCCAAAGCCCTGGGCTGCAGCCCCTAAAGCCCCTGAATTAATCCAGCCCTGCCCTTCTGGGGTAAAAAAGGTCCACCAAGGACAATCGCTCTACCCTTGTTGGTGGCTGCAGCCCTGTCTCTGGCCTCAATTCTCAGCCCCTTCTGGGCTTGCTTTAAGTCCATCCCTGTCCTATTAGGAAGCAGTGCCAGCAGGGATTCCTCTCTGAAGACCCAGCTCTAGTTCCTAACAGGACAGGGATGGACTTAAAGCTAGCACAGAAGGGGCTGAGAATTGAGGCCAGAATCAGGGTTGCAGCCACCAACAAGGGTAGAGCGATTGTCCTTGGTGGACCTTTTTTACCCCAGAAGGGAAGGGCTGGATTTTTTTACCCCAGAAGGGCAGTTCTCCAGCCAGGTCACCTCTCACATTCAGTTCCCTTCTGGAAGAGTGCGCGGGAAGGAGGCAGGGTAACAAAGTTCAACAAATGGTTGGCCCTCTCTAGGGTCTTAGTCCCATCCTTGAGCCCTTTAAATTCTAGCCCCTTTCTTGGGCTTTTAAACAACATTTGTCCCCTTCTCGGGGCCTGGCCACTACTCTGGGTCCCAACCCAGGAACCCTACAAATAGCAGCCATGTGCTGCTTCCTTTAATAATTGCTACTGCTATTCCCTGGGCCTCTTTCCATCTAGTCCCTTCCTCTTCACCTTCACCTCAGGGCTGAAGTTCTGTCTGTTCCCAAGCCTGAGGACCTGGAGAATTCCAGTCTTCCTCATCCTTCTAGTCCATCCAGCAACTGCTCTGCTTAGGCCCTGCAGCTCCTTTTAACAAAGCCTGTCGTGCTCTGATTGGCTGCTACCTCATAACCTTTCTAGGCAGGCCTGGAGGACTCACCTTTACTGCTCCTCTTTTAGGG
The DNA here is from genome assembly GCF_013100865.1 of Trachemys scripta elegans. Lineage (NCBI taxonomy): Eukaryota > Metazoa > Chordata > Testudines > Emydidae > Trachemys > Trachemys scripta. The sequence continues at coordinate 57,369,066 of NC_048307.1, read as the reverse complement.
TGGGGTTTGGTAGGACCATGATGATTCAGGATGGGCCTCAAAGGCATGGTAAACCCAATCACAGAGATCTGTACTGTATTTCTGATGATGGAAAAATTAATTTGGTACAGAAGCATGTTCCCTTCTTTGTCAACAAAGAAACATTCATGCTACTGCTATGGCACTGCCAACTAGAAACAGCATCTAAACTATATGGCTGAATCAGAAGCACATAGTTTGAGTGGTCCATAAATGGGTTATATCCTTTCTACCTCCACGTCTTATGAGACATATGAATACACAGTCTCTCTAAATAATTTAGATGAAATAAAAAATGACTCTTCTCAATTTTTCAATATGCAACTTTAAAAGACGAGTTTCCATTGTCATGTCTGCAGAAAAGGATCTAGGGGTTACAATGGATGAGAAGCTGGATATGAGTCAACAGTGTGCCCTTGTCGCCAAGAAGGCTAACAGCATTTTGGACTGTATAAATAGGGGCATTGCCAGCAGATGGAGGGACGGGATCATTCCCCTCTATTCGATATTGGTGAGGCCTCATCTGGAGTACTGTGTCCAGTTTTGGGCCTCACACTACAAGAAGGATGTGGAAAAATTGGAACGAGTCCAACGGAGGGCAACAAAAATTATTAGGGGGCTGGAGCACATGACTTATGAGGAGAGGCTGAGTGAACTGGGATTATTTAGTCTGCAGAAGAGAAGAATGAGGGGGGATATGATAGCTGCTTTCAACTACCTCAGGGGTCGGCAACGTTCAGCACATGGCTCACCAGGGTAAGCACCCTGGTGGGCCAGGCCAGTTTTATTTACCTGCTGACGCAGCAGGTTCGGCCAATCGCGGCCCCCACTGGCCGCAGTTCACCGTCCCGGGCCAATGGGGGCAACAAGAAGCGGCGCGGGCGAGCGATGTGCTGGCTGCAGCTTCTCGCCGCCCCCATTGGCCCGGGACGGCGAACTGCCCCAGTGGGGGTCGCGATCAGCCGAACCTGCCGCGTCAGCAGGTAAATAAAACTGGCCCGGCCCGCCAGGGTGCTTACCCTGGTGAGCCGCGTGCCGAACGTTGCCGACCCCTGAACTACCTGAAAGGGGGTTCCAGAGAGGATGGATCTAGACTGTTCTCAGTGGTACCAGATGACAGAACAAGGAGTAATGGTCTCAAGTTGCAGTGGGGGAGGTTTAGGTTGGATATTAGGAAAACTTTTTCACTAGGAGGGTGGTGAAGTATTGGAATTGGGTTACCTAGGGAGGTGGTGGAATCTCCTTCCTTAGAGGTTTTTAAGATCAGGCTTGACAAAGCCCTGGCTGGGATGATTTAGTTGGGGACTGGTCCTGCTTTGAGCAGGGGGTTGGACTAGATGACCTCCAAAGGTCCCTTCCAACCCTGATATTCTATGATTCTATGATTCATTCTTTAGTTTGAGGGGAAACTGAGAGGGTAAAGAAAAGCTTTAAAAAACTCTGCCACATCATTGTTCGAAAATTGCTGAAATCTCATCACAAGTAAAATCTACAGAACTGTCTGATGCCAGCGTTCACTGTTAATATGTAAAAACCATAAGAAACACTAACCCCTGAACTCCTAGGTGAGAGCAGCACAGATTTAAATTCTCCTCAAAACGGAAACAAAATCCTGTGTGCTATGGTACCAATTTATCATTTAAACAGAAATATTCTAACAACTACATATTGCATGCTATCAAGTCAGTTAATACACTTAATCATTCACTATCTTTCCAATGTCCTGTAATGTTTAAGTTGTAGCAGGTTACTCACCCTTGATTTGCCAAGGGAAATGGCACTAGCTTAACTTTCCTTCACACTGAGAGTGATATTGTTCCATAGTGACTGATGAATTAAAAAGAAATTCCTTTTATTTTGGCAATGTAGGTTTCTTCTTTTGCATAGTAAGGGACAAAGGACCAGACTCAAAGCCCATTTTACAGAATGCCAACTACTCCATAACATGTAGAAAATAATGTAATAATAACATTCCTTTTTAAAAGACTAGCCCATGGCAAAATTTTAGTGGACATGCCAACAGGGACCAGTTCAGACAAAATAAGAAGTGATCCAAATTTCTAACGTATGATAAAATTTCAGACAACTACAAGAACAAGTCTACATCTCTACTCTACTACGTAAAAGCCACAACCAGAAACAGAAGGACATGCCAAATGCCATGCAAAGGCTGCTTTTGTAGTATTTCAGTCCTGATTCAGAAAATACCGAAAATGTCATGGTGGAGCCAGTACTTGTGGGATTTCCAGTCCATTTTCACAGACCCAAGAGCTTCAAATTATTCAGATAGAATCTTGGCTAGTAGGTGCTTCTTTGAAACCAAATCCGCAAAAGCTTGGACAGTTACCCGAAAATGCTAGATATTTTAGGTTTTCAAAAGAGGATCTTCTAATCTATTAAACCACATCAGTCTTAAGATAGCTTCTTGGGTCACCCCATTAACAACGGGCTTTCAAGTCAAAAACTGACCACTCATTTCAACTGGTATTTCACTCTTATTAGCAGTTTCTAATCCATGATAGTCTTTACCTCTCAGCCCATAACTACCTCATTTTAACTGCCACTTGTGTACACCTTGTCAATTGAAACTGGTTTTCTATGGTTAAACCCTTCAAATAATTGTAGTAAGTTGGAGACAGACAATTTTCCTTTGTGGAAGCCATGCTAGCTTGTCTTTAGCATATTATTATGCTCAGCTAGATGATTTTCAAACAATACCTTCAATTAATTGGCTTGGTATTGAAAATAGACTCACTAGTTTGCTACCTACAACATCACCTTTAGCACTTTAAACAAAATACTTACATTCCCAACCTTCCAATCCTATAATGCATTTGAATGATAATTGGCATATTTTTGTTAGCAGATCAGACACTTGACTCTTAAAAAGTCCAGAATTCTCAAGTTCATATCAGCCAGTCCTGATTATCATAATTTAAATCCTCCTTTTGTTCCATCATCACCTCTTTTGTCATCTCCATCTGATAGTGCCCCATTTTTAGTACCTGCAAACAACAGTTTTAGAGCAGCAACTTTGGAGTATACATTTCCTTATCTCCCTGCATAGTAAAAGCTGGTGCAAAATAGTCATTTAGCTTTTCTGTAATGTCTTATCCTCCATGTTTGCTTCCTTCACTCACTCGTAACCTAAAAGTGATTTTCCTGTTCTTTCTCCTCAAATATATTTAAATTAATTTCTTATTTGCTTTTGATCCATTAGGTTATTTGTTCTTGAAAATTCAACCTTTGTCCTCCAAATTGGCTTCACTTGAGCTGATTTCCCAGGAAGTTGAATAAGTTTGCCATTTAACCATAGTATTCTTTCCTCGCGTCTAGTTTTATTTTCTTGTTTTGAGACATGTAAACTTTCTATAGCAGTAATGTAGCATGTTTAATGTAGCCAGCTGCTTTGCAGAATCAGGCTTTTATTTCTTAACTTTTGTCTTTACTTCTAGTTAATTTCCTCAGTTAGGCCCTGATACTGTTCCCATTGAAGTCAATGGTAAAATCAACTTCAATATTACAGAAATGGGCATTAACAAAATCACCTTACCTAAGTTTAATGTCACAGTACAAGTTCTTATGACTGTCTCAGCCTCCAGCCACTCTTTGATATTCAGATTGTTCCTCAACTGAGAAAGGTTGTATGGTCAGCTGATGACTCAGACCATATATAGATAACTGCTGTTTTAATACAACTCTACAACAAGTCTCTTATGGCCTAAAACACTTTTGGAGGGATTTGGACCTTTCCTTCACTCAAATGAGGCCTCTCTTATATCCTCTGCCCCACTGCCCCCTGCAGGCCTAGGGGTTGCAGAACACATTGTGTGACAAGAGCCCCAAGTGGTGAGAATTCATCTGTAGGTTTTATATGATCATTGCCATGGTGCATAGTTAGAACTTACTGTGCTGGGATCATTAGCAAATGCATCTTAGAACTCCATTGTAAAACTAGGTGCCGAGCTAGTCAAGAAATAATGCTCCATTACTAATTAGCCTCACATGTATCTTAACTTTTTTCAAATTATTTGTCACAGCTCTTTGGTTCCTCTAAATCCTTTAGGCTTAAGTCAAACTACACCATTTGCTTGGCAACTGTACATAAAATGTCAATTAAGCAATGAGCTGTGAAGCGATTGATTCCACAACAGGCAGCACATTAAGTACTATGTCATCTGATCCAGGGCTTCACAAAGGGGCTATCTGACTTTGGGGAATAAAGTAAGACTTCAAGGTGAAGATTTTCCAGACCAGCTGGCAAGAAGATGCATTTCCACTCAAAAGCAGACTCTCTTTAAAACCATGACACATTCACAGAGAAGGCTCACTATACAGGCACTGTTTCACATGCCACATAATGGAGCTCTGCTTTTTCATTGTCATGCCTGCTTTACCCCAATTCAGTCTTTGCAGTGATGCTCAAGTTACCCTGTTTTAACTACCTTATGACTAGAGAACATAGATGAAATTTAACACTATCTTACGCGGCCAATCAGTGCTAATAACTATTTAATGAATTGATGGAGGCATCTTTAATGAACAATTCTGATAGAGTGAAGTATTTCTTTTCTGGCTCTTGATTTCCATTTCACAGACAGAAAAGTAGTTCAAGTTTCCATTGCAATTGTAACATAACCAAAAATAAGACAATGTTTCTCTTGCAACCCCCTGGTCAGTGTCTGCTCTGAGTTCATAAGGGTCACTGAGCCAGTCAAGGTACTTCTTTCTATTCCAATTTACCACCACAAGGGCTTTTTTGCATGTTTTATCAAGACCTGGAAACGGAGCACTTTTACTCATTTAGAAGTCATAATCTCTCAACAGGGCTGCAGTTGGAAATCAGTCATTACCAGTAGTAAGGTCAACAAGTAAGCAAATCCACCATGCTCCCCAATTAATTTTACCTTATTCATCAGTGTGTTAAGGTTCACGTTAGCTTTTTGACATGCTTTCTTTAGATCTTTTCTGCATTTCATGTTCTTACATAGGCTAATGTGTGCAAGTGTGAGAAAAAGAGGCAAAAAGGTGATTTTCTAGAACACTATTTATCAAATTGACACAGTCAGCCATACTCACTTTAAAATGAATGCAAGTCAGAAAAAAAACCCAACATGAATTGTTACTTTGCTTTTATTCTTCGAAGGTGTTTTAAACAAATCAATCAACCCCAAGTCACAAAGAAATATAAACACATTTCATTTCCTTAATGAAAAACAAAGTTAGTTCAAATGGAGATTTACATAGACTTGAAAAGAAAACCCAACTGCACAACCCCAATACACCTCTTCCTAAAAAGAAGGGGAGGGATTTCAATTTTACAGCACTATAAAGAACTCTATGAGCTCATCAAACCAGGACTTAATTGAAATTTCAGTCTAAAGCCTTCTTTGTTGCACTGGGTGAAAAGCAGGGTGGGAACAAAAGCACAGTTTGTTTGGGAGCATAAAAAAGCATGGCAAAAACAGCCCTTCCTCCACTACCATATTCTACAGCCCACAGGCCAAGCGACTTACTTAAGGACTGCCTTTGAATCAGCTTCTCCAACAATTAAAGCAGTACCACCCTCCAACTGCAGATACTTGCTCATGACTAAGATTGTTCTCTTTGTTTCTCTTTAATTGGGCTTCAGGAATGGCCAAGTCTGGTTCTTTAAAAATAAAAAATTACAAGAACAATAAACTGTTCTTGCTGCCATCTGTCTATTTTTAAAGCCAGGGCATCACAATGCATGTATCAGACCACTAAACTTTAGTGAAGACCAAAAAAAAATAAAATCTAATGGAAAAATAGCAACAAGAAAAATCAGTTCATCTTTGTTTAAACTCTTACTTGTTTGGCCTTATCTCAGTTTCTTGGCTCTTACACATTCAGTAGCAGAATGTGATTAGGGCATTTTTGGTTCCTGCTCGTTACTGCTGATATCCAATCACAATACAACGTGTACTTGTTCCTTTTCCCTTTTGCTGCTGTTAGACACTAACTTATGCCCGATGCTAAAAGACGCTGACTGCTTCCTGAAATGGGAAAGTGCCCTCAACTTCCACTAAGAGTGAGGGCAAAAACAGCACTTTCCAGAAGCATTCAGCACCACAGCCCCTCTCATTTTGGTGACGGAATCAGTCCCTGGAAATACTATTTGGTCATCTCAGACATTGTCTTATTTCCCAACTCACTGCTTGGGACAGGCACAAACATACCCCTTTGTAGAAGAAACCCATATGATCCAAGTTTCATCCTGGCTAATGTCCATCATCCACCGTGACCAATATTACTGTAGTAGGTTTTCTTTCATCAACCTGAAGTCCTCCAAAAGTATCTACCCCTGCAGTACGTGTTCCCATTTTACTCTGCTACTGTTTTCTGGTTTATTCTTTAGTGCGTTAATGTCAATGTCTAACCTAACTAAAATGTTGGTATTAAGGACCAAATTCTAAGGTCAGTTGGGCTTCATTAAGGGGAATCAATACAAGTTTGAGGAAAGGAGGAGAATGCAAGAACACCCCACACAGCCAGTGCATTTCATCACCAACAAATGGCCAATGAGTGCACATAGTCAAATATAGAGTTGGTAGGAACATTTTGGACTAAATGGTTATCAGAAAGTGCTGGTTCGTGGAAACAAATGTTTTGTGGAAATGTATTTATTTTGATGAGATTTCTGACAGAAAAGTTTCGAGGATCAGGGTGGATTCTCTGGTCAATTCCAGAGAAAGAATACAATCTAAAAATCTGCCCTTTTTGAGCCAAAAACAGATATTTCAACAAAATTCTATCTTGTGAAAACTTTCAAAAGATTTATTCTTGTTCTGGTGAGAAAACAACTTCCAAAACCTCTAAAGTCTTCATGAAACAGAACTGTCATTCTCCAGACAGCTCTAGTCATATTTCATTGTCCCCTTATGCCAACCTCAGAGTATGCAGGCTGTGTGGACCCCCGTGTGGGGGCCCCAAATCCAGCCTCACCCTATCTGCAGCAAATTGCATTGGTCGCACTTGGTCAAAGTCAACGCAGCCCTAGAGAATGGAGACAGAGGAGATAACTGAAATGATTACCTACATTTGTTCATACTGTGTCCTCCTGAGTCCTTTTATACTCCTACTCCTCTTCTGCAGGATACCCATCTTTCTTTCTGACCTTTCTTCTCTCAAAGTAGGCCTCTCTCATCTCCCTAGCACTATTTTATCACTCCAGATGAGACCCTCATCCCAGAAATCCTATACTAAGAGTTAACTACACAGAACCTTTCTGATCTTCATGCCAACAACTCTCTTCCCCCAGCCTCCTATTCCAATGCATAATGCCCCTATTTGTGAGCCTCTAGCCTAAGAAAATAGTCAAGAATTGTCAGTGGTAAGAGATAGAGCACAATGAGTAAGCAGGCCAATGCTAAGCAGTGCTGCTGCTCTATAATGAAGAAAGAATCTAAGGGGATAGAACTAAGAAAGTGAAACAGGCAGAGTGCCAGTGCAAGGCATTTCATTCCAATGACATTCTTAAAAAACAGGAAAAAATTACACAAGATAGTGAGTTCCAAATGCAGGTCATTTGCTAGATAATTTATTCAATCGTTTAATCGATAATTTATTCAATCGTTAAATAGCCCAGTACCAAACAACATCCAAATCAAAGCAAAATGCAACTGATAACAAAACTGATAACTAAACTAATAAAGAAAGTTTAACCGTAGTGCAAAGGGGTCCCCCACTATATGTGAATAATAACTTCTGTCCTCTCTCCTCTGTCTTAACTATTTGGATTGTAAGCTCCTTGAGAAAAGGATTATAATGCACCTACCACAATAGAGCCCTTGATTTCAGTTAGGATCTCTAGGCACTTACCACTACCATAATAAATAATAATACAAAGAGAAAGTTCTCATTCTGTGTGCCACAAAGTAGGGATGGGGAAATGTGTACCCTCACCTGGCTGACTCTCAACCCAAATCTTAGGCCTTGTCTACACAATAGTTAGTTTTCGGCAAGCTGCAGTGTGAATCTATTTTGCGTTAACTTGCCAAGGACTATCTGTCCATGTGGATCCTGCTGCTGTGTTGATTAGTTAACTTTGATCTACTCCCATTTGAAAAAAGACTAGATCAAAGTGAACTGAAACTGTCAATGCATGGCAGCAGGGTCCACACGGACACTCAGGATATGTCCACTTTGCAATTAAAAATCTGTGGCTGGCCCATGCCAGCTGACTCAGCCTTGCGGGGCTTGGGCGAAGGGGCTGTTTAATTGCAGTGTAGACTTCTTGACTTGGGCTGCAGCCTGAGATCTGGGACCCTCCCACCTCAGGAATCTACACTGCAATTAGCCCGAGCCTCACAAACCTGAGTCAGCTGGCATGGGCCAGCCGTGGGTTATTAATTGCAGTGTAGACATATCCTTAGTGCAGGGGTTCTCAAACTGGGGGTCAGGACCTCTCAGGGGGTCGCAAGGTTATTACATGGGGGGTCACGAGCTGTCAACTTCCACCCCAAACCCTGCTTTGCCTCCAGCATTTATAATGGTGTTAAATATATTTAAAAGTGTTTTTAATTTATAGGGGAGGGGGGTTGCACTCAGAGGCTTGCTATGTGAAAGGGGTCACCAGTAAAAAAGTTTGAGACCCACTGCCTTAGTGCATGGCAGGTATTGCAGGGTGGACTTATACCCCAGCTTGCTGTAAACTAATTATTCATGTAGACTATACCTTAAATAACTATGCAATCCAAACCCTCTTACTGTAATCTGCCTGGCCACAGTAGCTCCCCACAGTAGAATACTACCAGAGGCTTTGGTCATTTTTCAGGTCTTCTCATTCTAAATAAATATCTGAAAATAGCTAACAAGTGCTGCATTTTCAAAAGCAGGCACATAGGGAACCCAAGGAGAAATTGCATGCAATACCCATTTTGCTTGCAAACTTCACATGAGCACTACTACTACATTATGGATTTAGTGGTTTCGAAATTAGGATGCCATTCTGTCATTTAACGGCCTGTGTGCATATTGCCTTACAAAATCAGCTACAGCACTTCTCCACAAATAGTCAGTGAAACGTGCCTAGAACCCAAGTCCTAGGGCCAAATTCTTCCCTGACTTGCACCCTAAGAAATCCAGTTGATTTTAGGGCAGAATTGGCTTAGTCTGCAATCAGTATTTGCCCACAATACAATTTTGAGTCATCTGAAGAGAGGTCTAAAACAGGAAGCCTAATGGGGGGTAGCAGATATTGGCACTACTATGTGGTAAAGCTTTCATGGTATCTGACCACACTATGCCTGCTTTTAGTTGAGGTTATCCATGCCTCACTCAATCCAGCATCTGAGTAAGTGACATTGTACAGTTCAGGTTTGAGCAACAGAAGGCACTGCTGGGCATCCTGCAGTGGCTTGGATGGAGGGAGTATAAGGAAAGGAAATGAATCTGCCAAGTGATGGACCCTCTGTATGCGGGAACCAGAAAACCCTGAAAATTCATTATACATTTGCTAATTAACGCAACAACATACCTTCACCTAGTGGTGCCTCTACTCCAAAGGTCCAGAATAAGCACACCATCTCTCTAGACTATTCTGTCTAGAAGACATGTGATTGTACTGTCATCTGGAAAATAATTCCAGGCACGCAAACAGCACATGGGAACAAGAACAGGTTAAACACGCTTCTATTAGTCTAGCTTTTAGCAATCTGCTTTTATGCACTGTAACAGTTTATGCATTAGAACCCCAGACCTGAAGAAGAGCTCTGTGTAAGCTCGAAACCTTGTCTCTTTCACCAACAGAAGTTGGTCCAATAAAAGATATTACCTCACGCATCTTGTCTCTCCACCTGCAGTATTGGAGTTCTAAGCTCACAGCTATATGGTGGCTTTAAAGCAACACACTATGGTTCGACTCCAGTTCAATTGGAATAATTCATACTTCACCATATAAAAAAAATTAGTGATTCCCTACCCATTCATAACAGAGCACAGATGTGATAGCAAATATTGGTGTGCTAAATCCCCACTATCTAGTCATTTTAGTCATACTGCTTTGTGTAAGAAGACGGAGACAAAAATCCTATAGATTTTCAGCATCTCTAAGAAATATTCAACTAATTAATTTAAAGCCTTAATTATTTAAGATGATGAAGTTCCTGTGCTGGTTTAATTAGTGAAGTTGGAAGTTTTGTCAATTTTTGGTGGTTGGATGCCAGAAGTCCATTAGGCCAGTAACATAAAACTCATTCAGAGTCAATCTGCTTCTCCACTGATTTCCAGTTAAATGTTTATAGGAATGGCCCAGATGGAATTTCATTTATTTACAACAATAAATTATTCTGTTTCAAGAGATTCAATTAATAATATGCAAACATTATCCAACAAATAGCAGCTTAGACCAGTCATATGATGTAACTACATTTGTATGTCCCAACAGAAGGACTAGTTCTGTAGGGAGTTTTCAGCTTCTTTTGATGCTTTGTCCTTATTAGGGCTAACATTTGTTTTGGGAAGATCTTTTGACAATAACCATCAGTTCTGTTTATTTTTTGCCATGTCTCTTTCATTTTTATTTGCTTTTGGGAAATTTTATTCCTCTCTCTCTTATTTTTAAAATTAATTCACGCTCTTCTTTCCACAGCTGTACACAATATTTCCATTTCTTACAGTCAAGGTTTGCTTTCTCCCCTTTTAAAAATGCTGATTGCTTCTCATTGCATTAGCAATTTTTTATTTCATATATTCTATGCTGTGTGAAGACAAGCTAAATATTTGAGTTTTTATAGAAAACCAAATACAGCCGAGCTCCAACTCCCATCCCCACTCCCAGCTAAAAAGGTAGTGTCGGGGTAAATCCAAATATTTCATTTTTATGCATCAGGGACATATTTATGGGGACAAAAATGATATGAAGTCTGGTCTTTTAATGTTATTTTCATCATCTGAAAACTGAAATACAGTAAGAAGGACTAGCTCTTCATTTATTTCATTGCCATAGACAGTATTAGAAAAGATAAAAGTGAAACATACTTCTGTTTGGATTACAAATATTAGGACACACACAGTGTTAACAGTGGGATTTCCTTTAAAGTACTGGAAAGGCCATGATTTTTGTTTTAAAACAAGTGGATTTTTTATTTTATTTTATATTTTATTTTTAAAAGGAAACAAAAAGCTCAATTTTATATATAGATAAAAATACAATATTCTGCAAAAATTGATCACATGAGCAGTCCTATTCATTTCAATGGAACTACTTGTTTGTGTAATGATTGACCCTTAATTATTTCACAAATGCATACACTGTATATCAGTGTAAGTAATTTAATGATTCTGAATGAGCAGTCAGACATGAGCTCATCTTCAGACCCAATCCTGCCATGTGCTGAACACTCCTAAGTCCCATCAGTTTCAGCAGGAGCTGAAAACACTCCACTATTTTGTACAATTGGGCCCCTAAACTGTTAGCTGTTGAGAATCCTACCAATGTTCTTTGGAAAAGTGATTTCACCTAGATTTTCTCTAAGACTGCAATGCCCTGAGTTAATGATCTCCCTGAAGGTAACAGATGTGGTGGTGGGGTTTAATAGATTCATTAAATCATATTTTTTCAGAAGGATAAAATCTTTAAATTTAAATGTATTTCTACTTAAACTCCGCTCATCAGATTGCAATTTCCACTACCTATTACCTCATCTTGGTGACTTGGCTCCATTGCAGAATTTCCTCCCAAGACTCCAAACTCATTTTCCCCCTTTAAATAGAAAATGAATGGTACAGCAATGCATATCTAAAGGGTGTGAATTCTAACATGCTTCACCATGTTGTGCACTAACTGACCCATGCAGACCCTGCTAGTGCACATCAAAAGTTTTCTTGCGCACATTAATGTAGTACACACTATGGACACAGTACTAGGTTAACACTGATGAGGGGACTATTTGTGTGCACCAGCAGGGTCTACACCAACTAATTAGTGCACAGTTTGTTGGAGCACATTAGAATTCACATCCTTCTGGTGCACACTGCTGTACTGTTTAGACAAGCCCTTAGATTCTTTAGGGTTACCATATTTTGTGCCTCCAAACGGAGGACACTCCACAGCCCCCGGCCCCGCCCCCAGCCCTGCCCCAACCCCGCCCCCGCCCCAAAGTCTCCGCCCCCTCCCCTGCTTCCCGCGAATATTTGATTCGCGGGAAGCCTGTAGCAGGTAAGGGGCGGTGTGGGGGGAGGAGGCGCGGCCCAGGCTGGCCCCCCCAGCGTTTCCAGCCTGGGTCGGCTCGGGCCCTGGGGTGCCGGCCCCAGCCGACCACCCCCGGCCCGCCCAGCACTGCCGGCCCCCGGCGGCCCGGCGCACCCCCCCGGCTCCCCGGCTCCCCGCGGGCTCAGCTCCCCGGCTCCCCGCCCGGCTCCCCGCCCGGTTCCCCGACTCCCCGCCCCGCGGGCTCGACTCCCCGCCCGGTTCCCTGGCTCCCCGCCCCGCGGGCTCGGCTCCCCGGCTCCCCGCCCGGCTCCCCGGCTCACCGCCCCGCGGGCTCGGCTCCCCGGCTGACCCGCTCCCCGGACCCAGGCCCCGCGCCCGGCCCGGCACTGTGACCCTGGCCCGGCACTGCTCCACTGGTTCCCGGCCCGGCACCATGCCCCCGGCCCCGCACCGGCGCCGGCCGAGCACCACCGAGCCCTCCTGATTTTCCCGGACATGCCCGGCTTTTGGGGATTTCCCCCCGGACGGGGATTTGAGCCCCCAAAAGCCGGACATGTCCGGGAAAATCCGGACGTATGGTAACCCTAGATTCTTCCACCCTTATTTATATTGAAGTAGTACCTTACTCCAATAAGAGCTCCAATCAGGATATTTGCCAGATAAGAGGCGGCTCAGTGTAAGGGTGACAGAATCTTACTGTGAAGGTATATTTGATAACACGCATCTTCAAGAAGATATAGTAGTTACAAATATGGCTAGTTTACATATGCCAAATAATTAAGATAAGAGTGCAAAATGTTTCTTTCCTTCCTGATTTTTCATCCCAATTAATATGCATGTATTTTTATATATGTAGAACCATAAATAAGTTCTGTAAAATAAAAAAATAAGAGGGAGAATATCCAAAAATCACACAGACTCCTTATTTAAAACTGAATTGACAAGGAACACATTTTGTATTTGCTCTTACATAAGCCCAGTGTAAATTACACATGAGCATCTATAAGGCTTTGCTAGCTTCCTCAACCGAGATGACATCCTAGACATTCCAGAGGAGAGAAGGAGTCCTCCTGTCTCTTTTGCCTCCAAGAGCTAGAGAAGCAGTGAAGATCCTCCAGGGGCACTATTGCAGCTGCAATGGTTGCAGTTCCTCTACACAGAAGAAGGGTGGGATGACTACTTGTAGATCCAGTGGTCATGCCCCTCCTTAAGCCCCAAAATTCCTGTGCTCTGTGGTCAAGGGAATTCAGGGAGTATGCAGGCTTCTCACAAACTGCCCTCCTACACAACAGAACTGGGCCAGGTCTGCTGTTACTGGGACTTCTACAATCATGTGAGATAATGGGATGGGTGCAGAATTAGCTTCTTACAAGAGTAGTACATTAAACATCAGAAAGTAAGAGTTCTCAAAATGAGCCCTATCCAACTCTCACTGAAGTAAATGGGAATCTTTCCATTGTCTTCATTGAGAATTGGATTGGAGCCAAAATGACTTATCTTGGAGACTAAGGAAAGCATACATTCATGATTTTGTTTTCTTTAATAATTTTAATCTTACTCTGGAAGCAAAATCTCCAGCTAATTACTACTGATACCATTTGCTACCAGATTTGCTGTCAGCCAATAGAAACAGCTGGAAAGTTGACCATTATTCCTTGGTGAAATTAGAAAGAAACCTATTACAAAAAATGTATTCACAAAAGTGTACATGAACAAAAATAAAAACTCCTTTGGACAGTGAGTTATCTGGAAACCAGTAAAATGGCACAAACTGTACAAATTTGTGAAATTGCTCTTTGTTCTAGTTGGCTTCAAATATGACTGACCATATCATCAATATTACATATGGTTTCCTTTTTGAGAGAAGAGAAATGAGCTGGCTGTTTTGGAAGCTTGGCTTTTTAATAAAACTCCTGAAATGGCTGGAATTGACTCAATCATATCTGCCACCTTTAACTACTTTTGTCAGAGGAAGAAACCCAAAGAGTTACTTTAGCAGCTTTCAAAGGCTTCCTTTTCTAGCATGTAGAAATAATAATTCATACAAAATGTGGGCTTTTTCATAGTAATAGTAGCATAACTACTTCAAGAAATAAACATCTGGCATTTACACAGTGAATGGTGCAGGAATAAAAACTCAACTTCTGTAAATGCTATTACCTAAACAGAGTCATATTTATTAAGGGAAAAGCTCAAAGAAAGGAAAAATTTTGAAAATGGAATTTTCAGAAACTTTCAAAAAAAAAAAAAAGATAGTTCACGTTGGTAAATTTAGCCCTTAAATTAAACCATAAGTACATCTGATATCCTTTACTAGTCTTCAAGTATTCAATATTGGGTAGTTGTAATATAAGGCCAAACAGCTCTCTATATAACAAATTACTAATCTATTCCACAAAAAGAACAGGAGTACTTGTGGTACCTTAGAGACTAACAAATTTATTAGAGCATAAGCTTTCGTGGATTCCAGTTCACCTAAAATATAGCAAAACTGGAAGCCATTTATCTTCAAAAACAGCTTTACATTCGGTATAATATCCAATGATCTTTTCCACTGTTAAAGTGCCTTTACCAGAATTTATTAATGAAGGGCTGGACAGTGTGCTGTTGTCCAGTTTTTAAAAATATAGTTGTGTGTTAGGAATAATACTGTTTTTTTAAACAAAACAAAAAAAGCAGAAGTTGCAGTCTGACTGTCCAAACCAATATCCAGAAGATAAAACTTAGGACCCAAAGGAAGGAGAACTGGGAATATATTATTGAGCTCTCCATAAACTGCTTTCCAAACATTTTGAATTCTGGGACAATGCCAGAGGGAATGGATAAAAAGCAGGACTAAGTCTGGTTACACTTTGTACAGACATTAGGAGAAATCCTACAAATATCATTATAGAGGTGTAGTGAAATAAAATATCTATTGGCAATAAACATTTGTACCTCCTTCAGATCATTGCATATTGTAAAGTTATGAATAGATTTTAAGGTAGCTCACCATTATTTCACAGTGGATGGTATTTCTATATCTTTAAATCACTGTGATTTAGTTAAAGGTTTAGGAAAAGTCACAGCCTCAAGAATTTGGTAACATGATACAGGTAAATTTTCTTTGCTGACCCTCATTTGCACCAGTTTCTCCCATGGACACACAGGAATAGGTTTTTTACCTTCAAATTTTAAGTCATTATAAATACATTTTTGTCCAAGAAATAGGTTTTCATTCTTTTTTAAACAAGAACCTGTATTTTAGTCCAGATTGACCAGATACTGGCCCCAATTTAGCAAAAGCACCGAAGCATGTAATTAATCATAAGCATGTGTGTAGTTCCATTAACATTATAGGTCTATCACATGCTTAAAGTTACCCATATGCTTAATTGCTTTGCTAGATCATGGTCAGTACCCCTTTAAACTGCAAATGGACAGGCACTGAAGTGACCTTTAAGAACCTTAGTTTTTACTATGTTGCAACTGGAACTCTTCTCAAAATTAAAAATAATCCATACCTAAAATGCCCAACTCTAATGAGGGTTTTGGAGTTGTTGTTTTTTTTAATGTCCACTGTCATAAAACTTCCCATGTGTTATGCAGTCAGGATTCAGCCATCTATCAATACAAGTAATTTTTGAGCTGTTAAGGTAACTAGCCACTGGATGTCTCCACTGCTCCACACAAATACAGTTTAAAGTACTCCTCCGGCGGTGAAAAATATGACTCTAAAAAGGCAATACTTTGGTATACCCCTCACGTTTATGGATACGGCTGGTTTCTGCACAATAATCAAAGAGATCCATATCCTCAAATCCCAGGGGACAACAATTCAATGTGTAATGCATCTTTAGTGGTAGCTCTGATTAATAGTCCAGTCCACAGCACATACAATCCAATTAAAATTACCCAAATGTCACTAGACCCTTTAGAAGAAAAACACATTGCATTTTTCTCAACACAAATCGTTTATGCCCTGATTGATAGCAAACATTGTAACAGTAAGGCTCCACAGCAGGTATACATGGAAAGTGGCTTGTTCTAAAAACTGAAATAGATTTATCTCCCATCCTTTTACTCTTTCATTGAAGCGAATGGCCAGTTAATGTAAAACTGAAGAGATCCACTGCCTGATCATTTCGAGATTATGGGACAGCTTAGGATTCATCAAATCATCTCTTTCACAGGAATATCAGAGAGAGATTCATAAAATGAGCACATTTTTGAAAAATGCTTGGAATACAGGTCATGAAAACCCTGCTAAAGGTTAAAGATAGAACAGCTGACAAATATTTTAACATGACCTGCTTCCAGGCTTTATTACTTTTATTCTGTCTCTCTTCATAGAAAAATATTGTATGAATTGCACTATCTGATGTGAGAAATACAACCAAAAATGGCTCAATCCTGTGAGATGCTGACCAGTTCCTGAGAGGTACTAAGGCCACCAGCTATGAGTTGCCTTGAGTAAGAGTTAGGTGTTCAGCCTTGTAGGTGTTCAGTCCCTTGCAGGATTGACTCCAAAGGCAGCTCCCTGCCACCATGTTCTGTTATTCTTCAAAAATGTAAAGATTAGAATGTTTAAATCCGATCCTCCCCAAATTTTAGCAGCATTTGAAATCCAAACTTGTCTCTAGATCTGAATTCTGTGGTTTGAGTCCATCTCTGTTGGAAAGAGAGTAGCCAAAAGCAATATGCAAAGGGGAATCATGCAAGTTACCATGTTAAATGACAGACTTTGCCAACTCTTGTAAATGTACCTTCAAATGCCGGACACAATCTTTCCTTAAAGAGTGCCTAGCAGCCTATTGTGTTGCTTGCACATTTTTGTAAAATACAATTCCATTCAACAAAGACATCATATCACATCAGAGAAAAGCAAGTACAAGAGGTAGAGGAAGAGAAGAGAACATTCAAGTTTGGGCTTGCAGAGCCTCCAGCAACATTCCAAGCAAGAGTTCCTAGAGTCTGCATCTTGAGAAAATATTTACGCTTACAAAGTTGAAGGGCTTAGGTGTCTCCAACTGAAACTGGGGCTCTATCTTGGAACAGTAACAATGCGCAAGGTAATGATTTTAATTGAAATTAAAAGTAATGAGTATAATACTCAGATCTCCAAGACTATCAAATGCTTTCTGTGGGACTTCCAAAGAACCCCAGAAAAAGGAGGTTGACTTCTGTGTACACAATGGCATGCTATTTACATGTTAAGGAAATGCATTTCACCTCAATGACTGTTTAAGACATGTCCTAGCCCTCCCTTGATATAAAGGGAAATCTGTCAGAGAGCTTCTTACTTATTAACCAATTCTGACTGCGATGGAAGAGTGAAATCCTACTGTAGAACACTTATCTAGCCATCAAGTTCCTGTACAAAGTGGGTCTGCTAGACCATGAGATGACAGAGCAGATTCCAGGGAAACACTCAGGATTTGTTTAACATACTGTAAATCATTTCATAGGAGTATGATGGATACCTCCCCATTTACAGCATAGACTGCAGCTAAGAAAATGGTAGCAGCACTGGATTTACTGTGTCAAATTTTCTGCTGGTGTAAATCCTGATTTCAGTGAAGCTATGCTGATTTACACCTGCTAAGAATCTGGCCCACTATTTCATAGTGGGAAACCATAATTCCTGGTACCAAAACGATGACCGGTTCAGCTTTATTAAATAGCTCTGTTGCTTTTTCACAAGCAGATTGTTGGCACAGTGTACTCTTGTAAATACACCTGAGTAAAGAACACAGTGACTACAAGGAGCAAGTGGGGACCCTTCAACCCTTAGAGAGGGACAGGGAGGGAGAGAAAGATTGTACACCTGTGTATGTTGGGGGAATTAGTGAATACGTACAGGAACAAACAGACAAATATTGAAAATACAGCAATTTTTAATCCAGTAAACCAACCTTGTATGTTAGGTATGAGACTACAAAACAGAACACTGGGATTATTTTGCACTCTGTGTGATGTGCAATTACATTGCTAAAAAGCCACACAAAAAACTAAAATGCTCAAAAAAATCTCATTTAATCCTCCACAGAATTTATTTTTTTCTGTTAATATATAGCTGTGCACATCTGATTGGTATGTTGGCAATGTGTGTAAAGTAATGCACACACATTGATTAAACATATTACAGCACAGTCACTGCAACACACACACTTGACAAGATATCAGAGCCTTGTAACAGAAAGGTCTCTAGTGAAAGTTAAATTGCCTGAATGCAAGTGCCAGCAATGGCTCAACTCCTCATTATTCTTTCCCCTTAGGCACTGTTACATTATATGTTATAAACTATGCAAAGATTTCATTAACATTTTACAATTGTCGATAGACAATTAACAGAGATATTTTTCTTCCCGGTAACATGGTGATTTTTTTAACTTTTTAGTCAGTCTGACCTTTTGCTCTTTAATAATATATTTCCTTATAATCAAATATGAACAATAACTCCCATTCCTATAGTTTATTAAAAATGCAAGAGGCAGTAAACGTGCCAGACACAAAGCTTCCTATCTAAGTGCAAAGCTTCCACTTGACATTTTTCTGACCAGGCTTGGACAATCATGAATCCCTTCAACCATAAGGAGACCGTGTACTTATTGGCAGCATTCACTTAGCTATTGAGAAACAAGGGAAACACACAGGTAATGTGTGCAAGCAAGAAGACCAAATCCCTTTTTACAGTGACCAGACCCATCGGTACTTGAAGCTTCTGTGGCAAAATATCAAACAGCCATCTCTTTGGGATTCATCTAGGGACAAGTACAGAATTCAGAATCAGAACAGTGACTAAAAAGTGAGCCCCATATTGAAAGGAAAGTGGGTTCTGTAAATGCTAAAACCATTAGGAAATAAATGTGTATATACCTGGAGGGATAATTACATTATTAAGATATTGAATTAAATGAAAACCATTATTGAGGTGCTTTAGTTTTTCTTAAATACTGGAATATGCTTCTGTTTAGTTAAATATTATTAAGGCCTTTACTGGGCCTAAAGTGTCTCAGTGTATTTCCTTGGCCTCCTTCCACAGTCTCTAAGAGCCAAACATAATCTTAGGGATTAGTTGAAGCATTCTGTGCTTTAATGTACTGAGCTCTCTCCCCACCCCCGACATGTTGCCCACTCTAGTATGGGAGAGTGATGGCTGGTACAGGAGTTGCCTCCACCAGTTTTAGCCCATTGAAGAGCTTTGCTCCACCAAGGGAACTCTTTGCTGGCCATTCACAGTCAGAATTTGCCCCTTCCACTGTCTGAGTGCTGCAAAGGAGCCAGATTGCCACAGACTGATTAGAGATAACTATCCAACAGCCAACTTAAAAGAGGAGAACATACACATGTCCGGAAATCAAGAATCTTGAATAGTTCTGCTGTGCTTCCATGTACTCTCTCCTACAGAGATTATGCACAGGAAGAACGAGATGTTTCTATATATATACTGCAAGTTCCAAGATGTTGTCCTTTACTGTTTTTCCTGATTATTAATAATAATCTTAGCTCACCACTGGCTCTGCATGCATGAGCCACCCCCTGTAGCTTCTCCCAAGGAAGTTTAAATATCCCAAAGCAGTCAGAGAAACAGATGTGCCCAGTGTCCAAGTGAAACACTTTCCTGCCTCTAGTGGTGCTCTTGCCCCTCTCTCTAGACAAGGGGTCGCCAACCTTTCAGAAGTGGTGTGCCGAGTCTTCATTTATTCACTCTAATTTAAGGTTTTGTGTGTGGGTAATACATTTTAATGTTTTTAGAAGGTCTCTCTCTCTAAGTCTATAATATATAACTAAACTATTGTTGTATGTAAAGTAAACAAGGTTTTTAAAATGTTTAAGAAGCTTCGTTTAAAATTAAATTAAAATGCAGATCTTATCTGTTTAGTGCAGTGGTTCTTAACCTGGGGTGCACGCACACACTGGGGGTGCCAGATGCCCTTTCTGGGGGGTGCGAGATATGCAAGATTTTTTTAGAAGGTAAAGCATCAAAAACACAAATTAAGTACAGGCACGTAAGTACAACTACTTTGTTTCATCAAACCTATGTATTTATTAACATTATAAATTTTTTAATGATTACTATAACATACAAAGTTTTTAAGTTTTCAAGTTTTTAAGCTAATTGTAGTGTAATTTTTGATAAGGGCTGCAGAGCGCTGGGACCAGGCCAGGAGCAGAGCCCTGGGCTGGCTGCCGGTAACCCATGCCGGCAGGAGGGCTGAGGAGGCTGGAACCCCAGACCAGCAGCGAGGTGAGCGGGGACGGCGGCTGATATCCCAGGCCGGCAGTAGGCTGAGCGGACCCCGGCTGGCAAGGAGCCGGCGGCCGGAACCCCAGATCGGAAACGAGCTGAGTGGCTCAGCCCGCTGCTGGTCTGGGGTTCCAGCCGCCGGCCCCGCTTAGCCGTGGCCGGCCGGGGGTTCCATTCACTCAGGGCAGCAGCGGGCTGAGCACGGCCAGCGGCTGAGATCCTGGCTGGCAAGGGGCCGGCGGCCAGAACTCCAAACTGGCAGCGGGCTGAGTGGGGCCGGTGGACAGAACCCCAGATTGGCGGTGGGCTGAACAGTTCAGCCTGCTGCCGGGCTGGGGTTCCGTCTGCCAGCTCCTGCCAGCCGGGGTCCTGGCCGCTGGCCCCACTCAGCATGTTGCCGTCCAGGAATTACATTCACCCAGGC
The DNA here is from genome assembly GCF_013100865.1 of Trachemys scripta elegans. Classification (NCBI taxonomy): domain Eukaryota; kingdom Metazoa; phylum Chordata; order Testudines; family Emydidae; genus Trachemys; species Trachemys scripta. The sequence continues at coordinate 57,348,219 of NC_048307.1, read as the reverse complement.
CGCCAGCGGGCTAAGTGGGGCCGGTGGCCAGGACCCCGACTAGCAGCAGCGTGCCAATAAAAATTGGCTCGCGTGCCGCCTTTGGCACGTGCCGCAGGTTGCCGACCCCTGCTCTAGACACTGCCAAGCCAGCAGGGGCCGCTCTATGTATTTTGTCGCCCCAAGCACAGCAGTGAGGCAGCCTTCAGCGGCATGCCTGCAGGAGGTCCGCTGGCAACATGGATTCGGGGGCATGCCTGTGGAAGGTCTGCCAGTCCCACGCCTTCAGCGTTCCCACTGCCAAATTGCCGCCGAAGCTGCGGGACCGGCGGATCTCCCGCATTCATGCCGCCGAAGACAGCCTGACTGCCGCCCTCATGGCGACCAGCAGGCTGCCCCCCGCGGCTTGCTGCCCCAGGCACACACTTGGTGCGCTGGTGCCTGGAGCCGCCCTTGCAAGCCAGTATTGTACTAGAGATGACTTTTAGTCTGCCTCATAAAGATGACTCCAAAGTTTCAATTTGTGCCTCTGTAATGCACCAAATTGCATTTTTTTAAAAAATCCTTCTGCTACTTAACAGTCTTGCAAGTCCCAAACCTAATTTTGAATTATGGAATTCAAACACTAAATGTGTCAAATAGTAGGGTGGAACATAGCAATAGATGGCGTAGATCTCAAGAGAATGTAAGATAAAGAGAATTGTAGACTAAGCATAAATAGCCTAGGATTAGCACCCATTGGCAGCCAGCTTCCCCACCACCACCACCACCCAGTGCCTCCTGTGCCCCACCAAACAGCTCCCTCCCAACACCTACCACTTGCCACGATCAGCTGTTCTGCGGCATGCAGGAGATGCTGGGGGAAGGGGAGAGGACCGGGGATGGGATGCACTCGGGAGGGGGAGTGGTGGAACCGGGTGGGAAGAGAGGTGGGGCAGGGGTGGGATCTTGGGGGGAAGGGGTGGAGTGGGGGCGGGGTCTGGGGCTGAGCAGTGGTTGAGCACCGCCGGGCAAAGGAAAAAGCCGGCACCTGTGAGTAACAGAAGTTTCATCAAGGGCTACTTTTAATTCAAACATTGATTTTTAAGTTTGAGGAACAATGTAAGAGTGTTCTTCTATACACAAAAGTGGTAGCAAGATCCATCAGTGATGATAAGTGTACAATTGTGGCAATTTGTGGAATCTGTCCATGTACAATTTGGGAATTCTGTTTGAGATTATGAACTCAGTTCAGTTGAACTTAAGTTCAAATCCTTATGACTATCTGTACTGTGTTCTTGCATTATACTACGTTTCTTAAGGAGACAGGGAAGTGGTGCATGCATGTCTGGTTTGGGTGAGTGGACTATCTAGACTCATTCCCATTTCAATAGGCCGACCTGGGCAATACAATCGATACACTAAAGAAAGTGTCCAAACCATGAAAATTAGTTCTGCCCAGGTGGCCTGATATCTAAGCACCAGATCTCCTGGTGGGGGACTTAGATCATCTGATCCTGGAGAGGCTGATTGGAGGTCACCTGACAAAGAGGAGTGAAAGTTATAAAAGCCAGGGTCTCTCAACAGCCTTTTCATCCCTTTTTTCTTTTACAAACACAGTTCTAGAAAAAGGCAAACATCTAACTGGACAAGTCATTTTAGAATCAACTAATTAAAGTATGCAGCACTTTGAAAATATAACACATGAGGGGAGACAAGTATCATCACAACACTCTCAGATTATATTAAAAACAAACAGTCTCAATGCCTGTCACCACATTCCCTCCTCAAGCTGTCACAAGAGCACTATAGTATATAGAGTGCACTCCCCTTGAGTCTGGCAGTAAAGATGCAGCCAAATACATAAACTATTCCAAAAATATTTGCTGAGCAGAAGGCAAAGCACCACAAATCAAGAGCTGGGAGCAGAGTTAGGGTTAAATGCACAAGCCTCATTGATGAAGAGAGTTTTCTTGTCTAAATGGGCTGGGGTGGCTTTACTAACTGTAAAGAGTCAAAGGGGGAAAAGAGGGGAAGCTTCAGGAAAAGTCTGTTGTGAAAAATAATGAATTGCATACCCAGGCTGCAAACTATAAATTGCCTATCTTTTAAGCCAAAAAAGCAGCTTCTACAAAAATTGATATTATCCATGTTCCATGGCCACGTACTCCCTCAGATACTTAAAACTATGCACACACACACACACACACACAGCCTTTCCGCAGTCTCCCCCCCCCACCCTTCAAGTGATTGCCTGATCTTCTGAGGAAAGTCAGCTAGTAAAAGTCCTTTAAACAGCTTGGTGAATGCGATGCCCAATCCACACTGAATAATTAAGGAAGTGAAATAAATATCAGAAATTGCTTTATTTTCCTTATAAAGAAATACAAGAGTGTTTTAGGCTGTTATTCAATACCCCATCAGCATAATTAAAAGCATTAAACATCCCAATGCACCCAGTATTCTTCTATTATCTGGCATTCTCCTCAATCCTAAAACACTCTGCAGTGAACCAGGAACACCAACATGAGCTGGCATCAGGGCCGGCTCCAGCATTTCTGCCACCCCCCCCAAAAAATAAAAAAAAAAAGCCGCGATCAGCAGCGGCAGTTCAGCGGCAGGTCCTTCGCTCCTAGAGCCTGGTCCTTCGCTTCCCCAGGTCAGCTGGAGCCTGGGAGGGGAAGCGCCCAGCCGGGGGCGCAGGGTCTGGAGGCTGCCCGGCAAACCATGAAGCCGGTAGTGCTCAGGCTTCGGGCAGCCCCCTTGCCTCCGGACCCTGCGCCCCCGGCCGGGCACTTCCCCTCCCGGGCTCCGGCTGCTGTGCTCCTCCCCTGACTCTTCGGCTCTGTTTAAGAGCCAAGAACCGAGCGCTCCGGCTTTGGGCAGCCCCCTTGCTTTTTGATTACCAAAAAGCCGGACATGTCCGGGACAAACTGGACGTATGGTAACCCTAGCGGAGGGGGAGCAGGCCCACTGAGGGGGGAGGTCAAAGGGCAATTGCCCAGGGGCCTGGGTGATTTAAAAGGGCCCATGGACCGCCACTGGCAGAGGAGCAGGACTAAAGCAGGCTTCCTGCCCGCCCTCGCTCCATGTCGCTCCCAGAAGCAGCAAGCATGTCCCTGCGGCCTCTGGGGAGCGGGGGGGTCTCCACACGCTGCCCCTGCCCCAAGCTGGGAATTGCAGCCAATGGGAGCTGCGGGGGCAGTGCCTGCGGGCAGCAGCGCACGGAGATCCCCTGGGCCTCCTGCATCGGAGCCGCTGCCAGAGGGGAGTGCCGGTCGCTTTTGGGAGCTGCCCGAGTTAAGCACTGGCCCCCTGATCCTCTCCTGTACCCAACTCCCTGCCCCAGCCTAGAGCCTGCACCCAAACTCCCTCAAGGAGCCCACACCCCCTCTCTTACCCAAATTCCCTCCCAGAGCCCGCACCCCCTCCCGCATCCAAACTCCCTCCCAGAGCCCAACTCCACACCCAAACGCCCTCCCACAGCCTGCACCCTACACCCCCTCTCACACCTCAACCCTCTGTCCCAGCCTGGTGAAAGTGAGTGAGGGTAGGGGAGAGTGAGTGATGGAGGGAGGGTGGATGGAATGAGCAGGGGACAGGGCCTCAGAAGGGGCAGGACAGGGCCGTGGCCTCAGGAAAGGGAAGGGGGGCAGGGCAAGGGTCTTTGGTTTGCACGATTAGACAGTTGGCAACCCTACCGGACAGTCATGTGGAAGCCCTGGACGTGCTGGAAGAGCATGCCCAGCAACACAGGTGCAGCCCTGCCCAAATGTCAGGCGGACCGCGTCCAGATGGGTGTGGCTTGTGCGTGCGTGGGGGTCCATTGACTGTTCTGCCCTGGGGCCCAGAATTGCTGTCGGTGGGCTTGAGTGGGAGGGTTGGGGGCAGTGTGCGCTCAGAGAAGGGGGCAGAACAGGGGCAGGAAGAGGTGGGGTGGGGCCTTGGGGAAAGGGGTGGAGTCGGGGCAGGGCTTCGGGGCCAAGTGGGGATGGAGCATCCCCAGGGAAAGCTGAAAGTCAACACCTTGGAGCCAGTGTAAAGTGTTGAAAACCCATAACTAAAAGCACAGGAAAAAATATAGCAGTTTCACAGTCAAAGTGGCTACCATATAATGTACAACGCTTCTGGGATTAGTAGTGTATCACTGATTCACTAGACAAGAAAACATGGCACCCTATTTAAAGGTGATCAGCTAGATGATGAAAAGGTAAGAGATTACTGACAAAAAACACACTTTTCACATACTGTGGCTTTCCAGAATACCAACAAGACAGGCAGCCTCTGTAAAGGTGATTTATACAAAATACCAAAGAGGACAGACTGTTCAAAGTGCTCACGCTAGAGGAGCCTCATACTAACACTTCAGATGCTCTAAAACTGGCTGCCTCTATACTGATTAGCTTTCAGTGACGGTAACACAATACAGAAGTGAAAAATGAATAGTATCCCCCAGCATACTCCACAAAGAATCCAATTCACTGAGATTATTTTCCTTGATGATGGACAGTACGAAGAACCATACAGTACAGCACAACTATTAGTCGAAGCAGACAATTGGCACTCACTGTACCCCTGGCTCCGCTATGGACCTAGAGCATGACCCTTGGCAGATTTTCTCCTGAGCCAGAACTCTGCACTGTGTAAGGGTGTGTGTATGTGTCAAGGACTGGATTCCAGTTCCCTGATTCTGAGCGCCAGTCCCAGCCGTGATTCAATTTAGAACTGTTGCCAGTCAGCTCTAAGTTGTGTCATTGATGTAGGGCCCTTAATGGACACAGTGCCAGTGGATGATTGGCATTGCAACTGGCTGGGGAAGAAGAAGCAGAGGGCCAGGCCCTCCAGCAGGGATTTTCCTAAACCAATAGAATTCTCTGCTGGTGATTTGTTGCTGGACTTCAGCCCCTTTATGCTACATGAGTGGCACAGTGGGGCCATAACTGGACTAGACCTGCATTTAAATCGTAAAATTCGGTTGATACTATCTAGCTCAGAGGTGGGCAAACTATGGCCCGTGGGACCTTCCTGCCCAGCCCCTGAGCTCCTGGCCTGGGAGGCTATCCCCAGCTCCTCCCCTCTGATTCCCCCTCCCCGGCAGCCTAAGCGCACCGTGCTGCTGGCGCAATGCTCTGGGCAGCCAGGCAGCACAGCTCCAGAGCCCGGCCTGACCCAGTGCTCTGTGCTGCACTGTGGGGTGGCTGCCTCACAGCCTGGTGGCTCGGCTGTAGTGCTGCCAGCCACCGGTGCTCCAGGCAGTGCAGTAAGGGGGCAGGGAGCACGGGGCGGGGGGAGGGTCACTGCTGCTTGAATCCCATCTGCCCTTGTAGACCTCTTTCCCAGTAAGTCCCAAGAACTGGTCTCATTTTGAAAACTGAACTACATTTTGACATATTCCCAGTGGAAAATTCCCACACCATTCTGCTTTACGTTGGCTGCAAATCCCTTCAGAAGTCAGAGGACTGCCCTAGGGCAGGTTGAATGGGAATGGGATTTGGCTAAAATATGAAGTTCATCAGAGCAAATAATGGCAAATAATCAGAGTTGGAAGGTAAAAGAATATTTCAAGAGATATTTCAATTGAAAGGTTGTGGAGTGCAGTCTCTATTACCCTTTTTGTTGATGATAGTTTGATAGCAACAGTATCATGAAGAATTTGTGTGGCCTTGCATAGGCTTTAATTCTCTCCCTTATAGACTCAATTAACTAACAGCAGAGATCAGCAACACTTCGTGTTGGACCTAACCGCTGAACAATCAGAGGTTTTTGACATGGATTCCAAATAATTGCCAAGAAAGTTCACAGCAGTTGGACAGGCAGAATTCTTCACTGCCAGAGATTCCACTACCCGCTCAAGCCATGATGATATAAAGGATTAAACAAAGCATTAAATGTGATTTGACAGCCAATCAAGTCTAGAATACATGGTGATTCATTATGAACAGAACCATCATTTCTCTACACTCAAAGGTAGTTCATCTTCCTATTTTATTCTTAGAATTTTAAGAGTCAGATTTAGGGGCAGGAAAAATGTACTAGTGGATAGGGCACAGGACTGGAACTCAGGAGATCTAGGTTCAGATCCTGGCTCAGCCAGACACTTCCTGTGTGACCTCTACTACCGTGACGAGGGCAATATAAATAGGTAGAGTCACCATCCTTTCTTACACTGAGTAGCACTTTACTCTTGCAAGTAGTCATATTGATCTAAATGGAGCTATGTGCAAAGTAAGGTAGTATTCAGGTGAGTAAAGGTGACAGAATCTGGCTCACTGTGTCTTCAGAATCGAAGTAGCTTCCGAAAGCGAGAATCAGTGACAAGGAGCACAGCGACAAATCATCTTCATCAAGGGGAAGCAGCATCAGCACAATCTGCAGCTGTTTTTGGCAGGGAAAACCAAGCTGACAGTTTGAATATTATCACAGAGCACAGTCTCACCTCATCTTAAACTGGATTTTATCCGGTGTTCCTGCAAGGCCCTAAGGACATTGATAACTCAAACTAATTTTCATACGACTGATCCAATGTATTCTTTAATTTTCCAGTGGTAAGCAAACAGGAGCAGCGAACAGGGGAGGTCTGAGAGGGAGTTTCCAGGTGAAGGAGGAATGACTATGTGAACCCTTCGGGCAAGTTTGCTGTCTGTTTATTTGTTGTGTGCTTGCTTGTTTGCCATGTGCTTGCTCGATTAAAGTTTATAGTGTGGTCTGTTTGGGGGTCTGTGTGCTGAGCCTAGAGGCCTGCTACGCAAGGCTTAGAGCTTCCTAGCGGGGCTCTAGCCTGCCATTTTTGGATCCCTAATCCCTTTAGGATCCCTTGATGAAACTCTGTTCTCAGAGAGAACAGAGGTTTAAAAAGCTTGCTCCTAAGTGACCAGAGGGAGTTTTGCGAGGGAGTGTGACAGGCAAATACATCATACAAACATTCTCTAGGCCGATAAATGCCCCCTTCTCAAAACAAAACAAAAAGCCGCAGGAGTAAAAATCATGCAGGCAGAAGTCAAGCTGCATAGTGAGTGTGTGTGTTGCGGGGGAGGGAAGAATCCAGTTTATTGCACTGCATGTAGCATGTATGGATTACCTGCCTTTTGGATAGGTAGGGTGTGTGCGTGCATTTGGTGCAAGCAATTCATTGCCCTCAGAGACCGAGTACTGGTTACCGACACCAGAGTGGCTGAACTGGAGGAGATAAGAGAGACCAAGAGGTACACAGACAAGACTTTCCGGGACACAGTAGAGTGGTCCCATTCCCTGACGGACAACCTATTTGCTGTTGAGGGGGGGAAAGAACATAAGCTAGAGCGAAGAGAAACAGTCCCATAGTTGGGAGCCTTCTTCCATATGATGTCATCATATCCTCTGATACTGAGGATACCTCTCTCGGGGAAGGAAGCCAAGTTATTATGAAGAGACAGGTAATAGTAATGGGGGATTCGATTATTAGAAATAGAGATAGTTGATTTGTGATGACTGGGAGAACTGCATGGTGAATTGCCTGCTGTGTGTGAAGGTTATAGACCTCTCAGGACATCTAGACAGACTTATGTACAGTGTTGCGGAGCAACCCGTGGTCATGGTGTATGTAGGTACCAGTGACATAGGGAAAGGTAGAAAAGAGGTCCTGGAGGCCAAATTTAGACTGCTAGGTCAGAGATTAAAGTCCAGGACCTCCATGATAGCATTCTCTGAAATGCTTCCAGTTCCACACACACAACTAGTTAGGCAGGCAGAACTACAGGATATCAATGTGTGGATGAGACAATGATGTTTGGAGGAGGGATTTAGCTTTATTAGGAAATGGGGAACTTTTGGGGAAAGGAGGAGCCTATACAGGAAGGATGTGTTTCACCTAAACCAAAATGGAACCAGATTGTATAATTAGAATTTGAAGAGCCCAACTACCAAAAGACACAAAATCTAACAACAATTTTAAAAAAATACATCAGAAGCAGAAAGCCTGGAAATAATCAGTGGGGCCACTGGACAATCAAGGTGCTAAAGGTGCACTCAAGGAAGATAAGGGCATTATGGAGAAGCTAAATTAATTCTTTGCATTGGTCTTCACTACAGAGAATCTCCTTCATATCCCCAAACCCAACACATTCTTTTTAGACAAATCTGAGAAACTGTCCCAGATTGAGTATCAATAGAAGAGTTTTTTAAAAAAAAAACATGATAAATTAAAAAGTAAGTCACTAGGACCAGATGGTATTCACTCAAAAGTTACGAAGGAATTTCATTTATGAAATTGCATAACTGTGGTATGTAACCTATCACTTAAATCAGCCTCTGTACCAGAAGACTGAAGATTAATTAATGTAATGCAAATTTTTTAAAAGAGCTCCATAGACAATCCTGGCACTTACAGGCTGGTAAGCCTGACCTCAGTACCAAGCAAATTGCTTGAAACTATAGTAAAGAACAGATTTGTCAGATGCACAGATGAACACAATATGTTGGAGAAGAGCCAACACGGCTTTTGTAAAGGGAAATAATGCCACACTTATCTATTAGAATTCTTGGAAGGTGTCAAGAACCATGTGGACAAGGGTGTCTGACAGGATCCCTGGGGTGGAGCCTGGGACTGTGGAACAGCTGTACCCCCCTAACTCTCCAGCCTGGGCTGACTCTCACAATGCTTTGCTAGTGACAAGCAGCAAACCCCTCCAGGCGCTGTGATCACTCAGCACAACAGCATGTGGAGCCCCACACCCAGCTAGATTGCATGAATGCTCCCAGAGCCACTCATGAATCATAGAGGGAAAGACTCCAGCCAAATCCCCCCAGCTCCCAGCCCTGTATCTCAGGAATATACTATCTTGTGCTGCTCAAGACGAGCAGTGCAAATTTATTAACTGGTTCACCATTTCATCAATAGAATGTGGATATATACCAGCCTTTGCAAACCTGAGCAGATTTGCAACACTCTTCAGGGAAACTCACTGGTAAAGATAAACAGTTAAATTTATTGACTACAAAAGATAGATTTTAAGTGATAGGCAAAAAATCAGAGTTAGTTACCAAAAGAAAAGAAAATATAAGCACGTACTCTCAACCCTGTTAGACTGAGCAACATCTAGATTAAGCAGTTTTTCTCACCCCATTGGATAGTGCAGTCTTTAATATACAAGTTTGTCCCTTAAACCTGGGCCAGTCTCCTCTGCTGGAGTCTTCAGTCTTCTGTGAGTGTCTTGGTTGCTTGCAGCATAGGTAGGGGCAGGAAAAAGGCCAAGAATGGAGCCCCTGTGTTCTGTTTTATACTCTCACTCCCATGTGCTTGGGAACCACAAGTCCAGGCATGTCTCATGGACATTGCTGAGTCCCCAAGCAAGTTTGAGCAATTCCCCTGTGGGTTGTTTGATACCCTGCCTGGGGATTTAATATCTGGATGATTCCCCAATTTACAGCATGTTTTAGTGACAACCATACAACACAATTCTCATAACTTCATATGCATTCATGATATAAATATATGGATAAAGCAATGACTTTCAGCAGATCATAACCTTTCCCCTGATACCTCACATGGCATGCTTTATATGCAAAATCACAATTATATATAAATGAAGAATATAGGGGTTACAAGAGGCTCCCCAAGGTATAGTATGTCACAGGGTGATCCAGTGGCTACAGGGTACTCGGATTTCCAGAAAGCCTTTGACAAGGTCCTTCACCAAAGGTTCTTATGCAAAGTAGGGTGTCATAGGATAAGAGGGAAGGTCCTCTCATGGATCCATAACTGGTTAAAAGATAGGAAATAAAGGATAGGAATAAATGGTCAGTTTTCAGAGCAGAGATGTAGATAACAGGGTTCCCCAAACATCTGTGCTGGGACCAGTGCTGTTCAACATATTTATAAATGATCTGGAAAAAGGGATAAACAATGAGGTGGCATAGTTTGCAAATGATACAAAATTACTTAAAATAATCAGCTTTGGGCTTAACTACGAAGAGTTACAAAGGAACTCACAAAACTGGGTGATTGGGCAACAAAATGGAAGATGAAAATCAATGTTGACAAATGCAAAGTAATGCACATTGAAAAACATAATCCCAACTACACATAAAACAATGTGTTCTAAAATTAGCTGTTACCATTCAAGGAAGATCTTGGAGTCGTTGTGTATATTTCTCTGAAAACATTTGCTCAATGTGCAGTTGTAGTGGGGGAAAAAAGCTAACAGAATGTTAGGAACCATTAGGAAAGGGATAGATAATTAGACTGAAAATATAATACCTCTACATAAATCCATGGTCTGCCCACACCTAGAATACCATGTGCATTTCTGGTCACCCCATCTCAAAAAAGATATATTAGAATTGGAAATGGTGCAGAGAAGGGTAACAAAAATTATCAGGGGTACGAAACAGCTTCCATATGAGGAGTGATTAAAAAGATGGATTGTTCAGCTTGGAAAATAAATAACTGAGGAGGGATATGATAGAGGTCTATAAAATCATGAATGCTGTGGAGAAAGTGAATAGGGAAGTGGTATTTACTCCTTCCCATAAACACAAATCAAGGGTCACCCAATGAAATTAATAGGCAGTGGGTTTAAAATAAACATAAGGAAGTACTTCTTCACACAACGCAAAATCAATCTATGGAACTTGCCAGGCGATGTTGTGAAGGCCAAAAATAAAATTCTTTTTTTAACCCAGTTAAAGTAGTTCATGGAGCTGTTAGACAAGATGGTCATGGATTTAACCTCATTTTGGGTGTCCCTAAACTTCTGACTGGTAGAAGCTGGGACTGGATGACAAGGGAAGGATCACTTGATAAATTGCCCTGTTCTGTACACTCCCTCTAAAGCAGGGGTTGGCAAACTTTTTGGCCTGAGCGCCGCATTGGGTTTAATATATTGTATGGAGGGCTGGTTAGGGGAGGGGGTCGTACCTGGCCCCCACCTCCTATCTGACACACACACCCAGGACTCCTGCCACTCCAATGACCCCTGTTCCCTGACAGCGCCTCTGGGACCCCTGCCCCATCCACACACCCCCACTTCCTGTCCCTTGACTGCCCCCAGACCTCTGCCGCCCCATCCAACCCCTCCTCTCATTCCTGACGGCCCCCCCGGGACCCCTGCCCCCATTCAACCCCTGTTTCCCCCCCAACCACCCCGACCCCTATCCACACCCCTGCCCCCTGACCACTCCCTGAGCTCCCCTGCCCTCTATCCAACCCTCCTCCCCCGCACACTCCCTGCCCCCTTACCGCGCTGCCTGGAGCACCAGTGGCTGGCGGCACTACAGCCAGGCCACACCACCACCGCCATGCAGCACAGAGACCAGGTCAGGCCGGGCTCTGCAGCTGCACTGCCCCAGAAGCTCACAGCCCCACCGTCCAGAGCATTGTGCCAGCGGCGGAGTGAGCAAACTGAGGCTGTGGGGGAGAGGGAACAGTAGGGGAGGGGCTGGGGGATAGCATCCCGGGCTAGGAGCTCGGGGGCTGGGCAGGACAGTCCCGTGGGCCGGATGTGGTCTGCGAGCTGTAGTTTGCCCACCTCTGCTCTAAAGTATCTGGCACCAGCCACTGCTGGGTTAGATGGATACTGGGTTAGATGGACCATAGGTCTAATCCAGTACATTCTTATGTCTGATGTACACTGTATTCATTTTGAAAAATACATATTCCAGTAAAAAAAACCCAAACTGTATATTTGTTAAAATTCAGCTTTTTCCTAAACATTCCATACTTATTCTGATCTTTCCTCCCATCCTCTACTTCTGCCCCAAAAGAAAACAGAGGACTTGAATCACAGAAAGACAGACTTGTCAACCTGATTATAAGGTCCTTCCAAACTAGCACTTTCAGAATTCTTTATGTGGCAATAACTGCTGAGCATGTTCATTCATTGTCATTTTTCAAACAAACAATAATCAACTAAATCCCAGACAATAGGTCCTTTGACAGTTTGAAGTCAAATGTTCCAGCTTAACCATCATCACTTGGAAAATGTTTCCAACTTTTCTTTAAAATGAGGTATACGGAGGGCACTGTAAACACATTGGAAAAGTCACCATGAAAAGGTAGCTCAGAATTTATTTTGATTTTAACAAGGAGCTACTTGAATCCTTTGGTACTAGAACAGGAACAGTAACATAGTAACATACAGGAAAACAACTATCGTGTCATTTGTGAAATGCTCAGTTTCATACACAACTCAAGGTATTTAAACAGTTTGCTTTACTGAACAAAATAACTAGGGTATTTGCACAGTGCCGGAAGGAACTCTGTATTTCCTTATGTTTAATTTTCCCCCTCACAATTTCCCTTCATTTCCCCCACTTTCTCCATAGACTTGGAATGCAATCTCTATATATACTTCCCTTGTGCTGCCAAAAAGGACTCCTGTGGCTACACTTTGCCAAGACACTTCATTTAGCCACCACCCTAAATAAAAAAAGCCTCAGTGATGCCTGAGGGACTTGATTTTAAAACTGCATAATGAGTCTAAGCCACCATAGACTCCTGCTTCCTGTGCTGGTTTTAACTAAGGGAAGGTAGTTATGCATAATTGTGTCATATTTTACACAACAGTAGAAAATTAAGAAAAAAAAATCCTGCATGTCATCAGTCCTCCCCATGGTGAGTATCAATAGCCAAAGGAATTCAGTAATTCCCATTTCTAACACAGACAGGAGAAAACAGAGAGTAATCCTACTGGAGTGCTGCCCAATTTCAGTACAGCAATGATCTTTTAATATTGCTTAAAACCAACCAGAGATTCAATATTCTGCAATAAAATTTCTGTCTATGACGTTAACGAAAATATTACATTTCAGCAATATGCTGACTATTTAGAAAATAGACATCTGTTTACATTTAGGATCTTCATGTGATTGTACTCAACACAATGAAAAGATGAGAGCATTTCCTTCCCCCATGTCTCTCAAATACTGGTGGGTGAATGTCGTGCTTAGTAAAGTGAGGAATTAACAGCATTGAAGAGCCAAATCATGCAGTCCCTTCTCAGACAAAACACTCCCACCGAAGTCAAAGGAAAGAACCTAAATAGAAGTCAGTAGACATTGTACCTGAGTAAGGACTAAGGAAAGATTACAGGGTTTGGCTCATAGTAAGGGCATATGCTGGACAACCTGTCAGTGCCTCTCAATCCTGACCTCCTGCAACATCTCATTACTGCAGTCTTGGGTTTTCGCCAACTGTGCTAAATTGTGAAGTAGCTTTAACATGTGTACAATCGGTAGCTTGGAGAAGACAACAAAATTCCATTTTCACATGTGAACTAAGGCAGACTTAAACCTCAAGGTCTCCAAGGATGAAAGGTATGTATTCACCAACTACCTAATTCTGCCCACTCCAGAACAACTGCTATTCTAAGACTTTGCGGGATAAAGCTGAAGCAAAGCTTGTGGACATTAAGACCCTCAAACTAGCATAAAACAGAAATACCTGAAGTGCTTATGCACTCAAATCCCCAAGTGCCATGCTGGAAATGCATTTTCAATGGTAGTTTATCAAAACACGTGAACTAGAGAAATTGCACAACAGTTACAATACAGTCTGTTTTATATTAGCAATTTATGTTTTACCATTTGAAATTCAGACCAGTCTGCCTTTAATGAAACCAACCAAAGACATCTAGCTTTCTACAGGATTTATGTACTCTGGCCACAATTATCAACACTGTGGTTGCCTAGTTTTGAAGGTTTCTTGCCAACCATGTTAACTCTCAAAGTCGGCAGAGGAAACTCAATTCTGGATGCTGTATTTTTACTGCTGTAACAAATTTCTTTGAGACATAGATTGTTTTTGTGCTTTTAATGGGAAATTTTAAAACAACTCAGCAGTGTCATTAGACACCACGATGTTCAATTTCCCAACTGCACTGAACAGTACTGCAGTTTAGCTAGGTATGGCTTTGTATTTAATGGGTCAGCATTTGGGGGATTAAGGCTAACTTATTTGGTGACAAGCTAAAAGTAAGAATGTTTCTACATTGCCTATTGGTCCCATAAGACACATTATAATTGGCATGTCTATAGTCATTGATCTTTTGTTTCTAGTATGGAGGAAAGGGGGGGGGGTTGTTTTTATTGTGAGCAGAGTTTGTAAGTTTAAAAAAATTAATTTAAAGGTATTATTGTACGTGCAAAATTTCAATGTTTACTAATGTCAATATTAAATTTCTTGATTAAAAGTAAACCTCATATCATATAGCAATACCTGCCAACATATTAATATTTAAAATGAAATGTCTCCATAAATAAAGGGGTTCTCATGTACTATGAAATATCAGGACATGAAGGAGGACATGCACAGGCCTGATTCTGTGCTCAGTTACACTGGTATAAATCTGGACTGACTTTATCAAAGATACCGAAATTATACTAGCTTAACAAGGATCAGAATCTGACACCATAACTTCAATGCAGAGGAGTGCATACAAGTTTTGATTACAGTGTAACTCATGACCATCCAGACACTTTATTCATGGAATTACAAAATCAGATTAGGAAACTAAGCACTGGGATGTTCTTCTGATCATGTAAAATTATAAGTATTTATTTTAATTGTTAGTTTATTATTTTCCTATATTACGGTCAAAACAAGCTCTGTGTGGCTCATTAGAGATCTGTACAATCAATATGTCATTTTAAAATAATCTTTTCCTAGAGAAGCTGGAAAGGTTATAAAATTATAATATTAGGAATATACCCCTAGTTATAAAATTATAATATTAGGAATATACCTTATTTATCAATCATGCAACACGTCTATACTGTGAGGTAAGCTATGGCATAATAAAAGAGACAGATTTCATTGTGGTGCCACTTAGCTAAGGTTGTGTCAGCACTTTCATAAATCTGTTTTCAAGAACTTATGTTAATGAGCTGTCACATTTTGTTCCTGGTTGACACACCTCATACAAGGATACCCTCTCACATCCCGCTATTCAAAGGGCCAGTCCCCCCACCCTTCTTTGTTCCTCACAAGTCCTCAGCGCCATGTAAAAGTTCTGCCTTCCCAACTGCTATAGAAATCCTTGAACCACACACAAAACAGTCTCCCACCATCAACCTATACAAAATGACATCCTAGTTCCATTGAAGTCAATGGCAAAGCTCCCATTAATCTCAATGGAACCAGGATTTCACCCAAAAAGTCTTGTTAAATCTGTTTGTTTCAGATATTCAACATTTTGGGAAAACTAAATTTTGTTGGTAGGTTCTTCATTCATAATGCAGACCAAGCAGTTTCCTTTTCTTTTTATATTTTAAGAAGCTTGAACATTTTTGTTTTTACATGAGTCAGCTTTTATAGTACTTTAACACAGTTTTATTAATGTCATAGCTATTCATATTGCAGAGATATACAATTGATTTTTATTTAACAGATTAAACACTTGCATTACTTTTTAATTAATTTTTAAAGGAATTTCTAATGCAGTATGGACCAGGATGGTTCTAACTGGGCAGTACAAGCAGAATAGGAGTCAGCAATATTCAACTTCAAGAAATGTAAAATGTTCTTTACTTTTAGATGTTTATATGCTGAATTCCCCAACTAGCTTCTGAAAGGAGTATAGACTTCTTATGGGGAATAGCTCATATCCACTACACAAGGCCCCAAGGTTCTGGAACTCACTTTGCTTATAGAAAGGGTATGTCTACACTACGGGATTAATCTGAATTTACAGAATTCGAATTTTGGAAACAGATTGTATAAAGTCGAATGTATGCGGCCACACTAAGCACATTAATTCGGTGGTGTGCGTCCATGTACTGGGGCTAGCGTCGATTTCCGGAGTGTTGCACTGTGGGTAGCCATCCCATAGCTATCCCATAGTTCCCGCAGTCTCCTCCACCCATTGGAATTCTGGGTTGAGATCCCAATGCCTGATGGGGCCAAAAACATTGTCGCAGGTGGTTCTGGGTACATCCTCCCCCCCTCTCCAGGGAAGCAACAGCAAGCAACAGTTTCGCTCCTTTTTCCTGGGTGAACAGTGCAGATGCCATACTATGGCAAGCATGGAGCCCGCTCAGCTCAAGACAGCAGTCATGAACATTGTAAACACCTTGCGCGTTATCGTGCAGTTTATGCTGAACCAGAACCTGCAAAACCAGGCGGCGAGGAGTAGGCTACGGCAGCGCGGTGATGAGAGTGATGAGGACATGGACACAGAATTCTCTCAAACCGCGGGTCCTGGCGCTTTGGAGATCATGTTGTTGATGTCCGTGGAACGCCAATTCTGGGCCCGGGAAACAAGCACATACTGGTGGGACTGCATAGTGTTGCAGGTGTGGGACGATTCCCAATGGCTGCAAAACTTTCGCATGCGTAAGGGCACTTTCTTGGAACTTTGTGAATGTGCATTTGGATGTTTAAAAGGTCGCTGGCGCCCATTACTGACTCAGTCAGACCTCAGCCAAACCGATATCCCCATTGTTATTGCTACTTGCTGTGTGCTCCACAATCTCTGTGAGAGTAAGGGGGAGACCTTTATGGCGGGGTGGGAGGCTGAGGCAAATCGCCTGGCTGCTGATTATGCGCACCCAGACACCAGGGCGATTAGAAATTCACACCAGGAAGCGCTGCGCATCAGAGAAGCTTTGAAAACCAGTTTCATGACTGGCCAGGCTATGGTGTGAAAGTTCTGTTTGTTGAAAACCCGCCCCCTTGATTAATCATTCCCTGCAAGCAAACCACCCTCCCCCCTTAAATCACAGCTTGCTTTTAAAGGAAATAAAGTCACTATCATTTAAAAATCATGTATTCTTTATTAATTGATTATAAACATAGGGAGAGAACCGACAACGTAGCCCAGCCCGGGTCGGGTTTGGGAGGAGTATAGGAGGGAAGTAAAAGGCCACTGAAAAAATTCAATATAATGACAGCCTTCTGGTTGGACTGTCCACTGGGGTGGACTGGGAGGGTGCACGGAGCCTCCCTCCCCTCCCCCCCCACGTTCTTGCACATCTGGGTGAGGAGGCTATGGAACATGGTGAGGGGGGAGGGAGGTTATACAGCAGCTGCAGCAGCACTCTGTTATCCTGCTGCCGTTCTTGAAGCTCCACCAGATGCCGGAGCATGTCCGTTTGATCACGCAGCAGCCCCTGCCACCTCTCATCTAGAGTGTCCCTCATGACCTCACGTTCACTGGCATCTTTCCTGTACTTAGATACCGTGTCCTTCCACTCATTCAAATGAGCTCTTTCATTGCGGGTGCATTCCATTGTTTCCGAGAACATCTCGTCTCGTGTCCTCTTTCTCCACCGCCTTATCTGAGATAGCCTTCGGAACGGAGGCTTGAAAAATTTGCAGCTGCTGGAGGGATGGAAAAAAGGAGAGAAGTTTTTAAAAAGATAGATTTTACAGAACAATGCTTATACTCTTTCACAGTGAACAACACTATTCACATTACATAGCACATGTGATTTCAGTACAAGGTCGCATTTTCCATCTTAATATTGAGTGCTTGTGGCTTTGGTGTTAGAGATCACAGACGCAGGTCTGGGCAACAGAATTTGGCTTGCATGCGGCCATGGTAAGCCATTGTCTTTCGGCTTCTGCGCCCTCCTTTCCCACATACAAAGCAAAGCCTGTTGAATGCTGCGGTTTTCCTGTTAACCTTCAGCAGCAGAAAACAAACTAAACCACCCCCATCCAATTCTCTGGGATGATCGCTTTATCCCTCCCCCCACCGCATGGCTGGTATCAGGGAAGATCCCTGCTAGCCACACGTGAAAAGCTTAGCACCAATCCCTTCCTCCCTCCCCCCCGCGCTTGGCTTACTACAGGGAAGGATTTCTTTTCAGCCACAGGCAAACAGCCCAGTAGGAATGGCCACCTCTGTCCCCTTAATTAAATTCCCGTATTTCAACCAGGTTACCATGAGCGATATCACTCTCCTGAGGATTACACAGTGAGAAAGAACGGATGTTGCTTGAATGTCAACAAACACCGGGACCATATGCTGCCAGGCTTTGTCATGCAATGATACCAGATTACTTGCTACTAGCATGGCGTGGTCAAGCGTCCTACCATGGAGGACAGAATAAGGCTGCACTACCCAGAAACCTTCTGAAAAGGCTTTTGGAGTACCTCCAGGAAAGCTTCATGGAGATGTCCCTGGAGGATTTCCATTCCATCCCCAGTCACGTTAACAGACTTTTCCAGTAGCTGTACTGGCCGTGAATGCATCCCAAGTCCTCAGTGCAAATTAATCATTAAAAAACGCTTGCTTTTAAACCATGTTTTATATTTTAAAAGGTAAACTCACCTGAGGTCCCTTCCATGGGGTCATGGTGTTGGGTACTGGCTTGGGAGAGTACTTCAGTCAGGCTGAGAAAAAGATCCTGGCTGTTGGGGAGAACGGAGTGCTGTGTACTCTCCGCAAGCTCGTCCTCCTCCTCCTCCTCTTCTCTGTCCGCAGAATCCTCAGGTGTGGCTGATGAGATTACCCCTGCCTCGGAATCCACGGTCAGAGGTGGGGTAGTGGTGGCGCCCCCCACTAGAACTGCATGCAGCTCAGCGTAGAAGCGGCATGTCTGCGGCTCTGACCCGGAGTGACCGTTTGCCTCCTTTGTTTTTTGATAGGCTTGTCTGAGCTCCTTGACTTTCACACGGCACTGCTCTGAGTCCCTGTTGTGGCCTCTCTTCATCATGCCCTTGGAGATTTTTTTTAAAAGTTTTGGCATTTCATCTTTTCAAACGAAGTTCTGCTAGCACTGAATCCTCTCCCCATATAGCGATCAGATCCAGTACCTCCTGTACAGTCCATGCTGGTCTCTTTTTCGATTATCAGCCTGCATGGTTACCTGTGCTCTCCTGTGCTGGGCAAACAGGAAATAAAATTCAAATGTTCGTGGGGTTTTTCCTGTCTATCTGGCCAGTGCATCTGAGTTCAGATTGTTGTCCAGAGCGGTCACAATGGTGCACTGTGGGATAGCTCCCGGAGGTTAATACCATTGAATTGCGGCCACACTAACCCTAATTCGAAATGACAATATCGATTTCGGCGCTACTCCGCTCATCAGGGAGGAGTACAGAAATCGATTTTAAGAGCCCTTTATTTAGAAATAAATGGCTTTGTTGTGTGGACAGGTGCAGGGTTAATTCGATTTAACTCTGCTAAATTCGAATTAAACTCATAGTGTAGACCAGGCCAAAGAAACAATCAGTACAGAAGTCAACCTTCCCTCAGAAAACAAACTGTTCCAGTTCAGGCACCAGAGTCGGTTTTATGGGACCACCACAAGGTAAGTCACAGAGATGCTTCTTTTTCACTCCAAGGACATCTCAGGTTTGGAACCCTGATGTCTGGGGAGGGAACATCCAAACCACACAGGTTTTCCATTTTATACTGAACTCAAAAAGTCAGCAAAAGCAGAAACAGAATGCATATAAAAATCAAATGAATCTAATTATCAGGTTGATTAAACCACAAATAAACCAACAATTCCATATAAAAACCATACAAAAATATGAGAGACAGTTGTCTTGTTTAACTGGAAGGCACAAAATAACAGGACATTGTTAGTCTCAACGCCAATTGATCCATTTAGGTTTCAGGGAGTGTCAAATGACTCCCAGGCAGAGGCTAATGTTGATGCCAGATAAAACAGCCTGTGCCTGCCCAAATTATTGGTAATTAGGTGATAGTGGAGAGGGAAGAGAAGAGAAGAGATTGGCTAACACACAGTTACAATGAAACATTTCAATAGAATTAAAGATGCCACATCTTGTTATAGTTAAAATTCAAATGACAAATTTAGATGAAAATAATATTTCTCAGGTTTAAACATACAACTCCTAGCCCATGAAAATAAGTGTGCATGATCTTTTAGAAAGCAGGATTGTTTTACAAGAGCTATTTTAGGTATTTGAGAAATTATTCTTTAAGCACTGTTCAGGTTTTGTGGGTTCCAGTGACACACATTCTTGCATTCACAAAAACACCAGCCACCTGCTGGTCTTAAAAACAAGTGCAAGACTGCTTTATTAAAGATTGGAAAATAAAATCAAAAAGGTTGGTAGTTATGCAGGATGGTTGCCATGACTCCTGTGGTTTCGTTCACCTCCAGGAAGCTGGCACATGGTTGAAAAGATCAGCCAGTGGTATTATTGGCTCTGATGTTTAACATCAATGGATTTACTGGCTGGTGAGAGGTTACTAGCTGAGATATGTCAAATGTTAACTGTTGCCGGTTGCTGAACTTTGTCTCAGTTCTCAGGGTGCTGACAGGCACCTCCTACTGTACAGACACTGAAAAACCCTTAGGGCACCCCCATCTGCCTAAGCAGGGGTCTCTGTGATACAAATTGAGCAACAGTCTGCTTATGTTTGAAGGAGATGGGGCTCCTGGCTCCCATTGCCTTCGCCCCTCTAAGTATGGTCTCAGATTCCCTAACCCCAAAAGGGGTAAAAGGTAGCCGTACCAACCACTGAATGGCTCGTTATGGCGCTTGCCGAACATATCCTGGCCAGCATATCATGGTCATTGTCTCCTTGTATGCATGGGGGTAGGGTGGGTGGCTGGTAAACAGCCTTCCTGAGGGTAGTTCCCTGAACACTCCCAGGGGTCTCCCTTAGGTACTGTGGAGCCACCACCTGCTCTGTAGGAAGATAGCCTTATAGAAATCCTGGGAATGGGTGTTTTATTTGCTGATCCCAATATCTTTACCACTTTGGATAGTCCACAGATTCCTGTTTCACCAAGGCCCAGCCAGCTATAACCCAAGGGCTGGAATGCTGCTAGCTGTAGAGACCAGAGACTTTTGTTTGCTGACAGGGCTCTAAAGTGTTTGGGAAAAAATAAGACGCTGCTGAAGAGTCCAGGTAACACACACTACATACTATGGTCACACACTAAACACTGAGAAATCATCTCTGATAGAATATCAGAGGGGAATGTGTTTTCTGTACTTTAGCACATACACCGCTACCTCGATATAACGCGACCTGATATAACACGAATTCGAATATAACGCGGTAAAGCAGTGCTCCGGGGAGGCGGGGCTGCGCACTCCGGTGGATCAAAGCAAGTTCAATATAACAGTTTCACCTATAACGCGGTAAGATTTTTTGGCTCCCGAGGACAGTGTTATATGAAGGTAGAGGTGTATAATATAGTGGTATGTTTCAACTGTGCATTTAAATATGTAACAGCAACAAATTGGGAAAAATCTATATAAGGAACACTAGTAGATTTGCTGTATAATAGCTTTTGTTTAAGTTATTCAGGGTATTCCAAATGCTTTTTACAATGTTTTATACTACTTGCAATGTTTATGTGTTTTTAAATGTTTGTTTTACTAAGAAACTGTATGATACTCTCTCTTTGATGTTGACAGGGAACTAATAACAGTTACATTCAGGATTTTACATACAATACCTCTGAGGTTTAACACTGTGTAATGCTTTTTGGAAAGACAGAATTCTGGCCTATGCTTCAACAGAGTTAAGCTGAGGTTCAGGAAGCAGGGGAGTGTAATAGAATTATACATAATATTGCCTCACCATCCCTTTACCCCATCACATTTGCTTTTACTATTGATACTTTTTTCCCCATGGTCAGAACCCTTGAATGTTTCTATTTCATTTTTCTTTTAGTAATTTATTTGAAAATCTCAGCAGAGATAGTCTCCTGTTTGGTCTTGCATTCTGCCCAGTTCCTGTTGGCTTTATTGAGTCACAATGAGGTCAAGTGATTGCCCAAGGTCAGACAGGGAGCAAGTTGCCCCAAATCAGCTCCTTAACTCATCTCTTCAGTTCTTTGTGCTAAATTACACAACAGCCTCCTTAAATTTTCCCTTCTGAAAGCTTGATCTGTTCCTTCCTATTCCCTCCATGTTGCCATCTCTTCATTGCCGTGCTAGAGCTGTAACACACATAATGATATACTTTGTTTCCTGTACTGTATTTCTCAAGCAAATTGAATAAGAGAAGAATTATTGCATACTTAAAAAACCCACTCAACTATTTATTTTGTTTCCTTTCTTTAAAAATACTGTTTGCAACAGCCTTTTGGAAGCCTGAAAATAAACTGCTTTTCTCTACCAGTCATTTCCATTTGAAAAAAAAAAACAACACTCTCTGCCCTCCCTTAACCTTAATTGGTTTGTTTTCTTGTGCTGAAGTAGCTTCATGATGTTAGAATAGGTCTGGAAATGGTAGTTAACTCTTGCTGCAGGGAGGAGTGGGAGAACTCTCATGTATAAAATTAAACACTTTCATAAAGACCTTAAAAAAAGAAGTTATCAAGATACCCACAGTTTAAAAGAATTCCTTACCTCTCTTACCAAAAGAATATTTGTTTGCAGTGTTGCTCCCAGGATCCGAGAGAACCAAGCTAGGTAAATTATGGGACCAACTTCTATCTGTCCCAACTTGTATTTAGCTCAGACACTCTGATTTCTTTCCCCAGACCGGAAGAGCTCTGTGTAGTTGGAAAGGTTGTACCTGCCTCCAACAGAAGTTGGTCCAACAAAAGGTATTACCTTACCTACCTTGTCTCTCTCAAAATATTACTTAAAATTTATTTTTAAGATAGGCACTTCACATAAACATAGAAAGTCTGTTCCAGAGAGCTTACACTCTGAGACCTTGATTCTCTCACCACTTATGCATGGATGTAACTTTACTCATGTGAGTAGTCTTACTGAAGTCAAGTCCATCTTTTGCATCCAGTTACTGAAGGGTTTTGTGATGTACATACCCAATGACAGTTACACCTTTGTTTTCTTTGCACCAACCCTTGTGTTTCTAAGGAGTCTGCCTGTCTGCAGGTGTTATAAATGAGATGCAGCTGATGGAACAGAGGAACACACACTGTGTTCTTTCTTGGACACATTTCTTTTGTTGTGCTTAATTTAAATTAAGAGAGAGAACAAAACAAGTCTTTGAAGCAAAGTATATGGTAATTTCTGGTATATGAAAATACAGAACACACAAATGGCAGGAGAGGGTGCTCCCAAGAGCAGCAGGAGAGAGCTAGAATAACATGCTGGCCTGTGCTCCACAGCCCCACGGAGATGAAGTCTGCCAGCAAGCAGACACATATGGCTCTCCCTTCATCTACTAGTGTATACATCAGCAGTACATGCTAGAAGGGAGATAAGCATTTCTCCTTCACTGATGAGCACACCCCATCCTTCACATATGCCTAGTGAAATCCTGTCCTGACTACAGGGCCGGCTCCAGGCACCAGAGCACATGCTTGGGGCGGCACCTGGTAAGGGGTGGCGGGGGAGCGCGGCATGGCGTGGCATTCCGCGGGGGGGGCGCTCCGGCAGCGCGGGCGTGGCGCTGGGATTCCGGCGGCGCTGCGTGGGGGCGGGCTCCGGCAGCGCGGGGGGGGCGGCACGGGGCTCGACGCTCGGGGGGTTCTGGTGGCGCGGGGCGCGGCGCTGGGGGGGGGTCCGGCAGCGCTCGGGGGGGACGGGCTCTGGGGGGGGGGGGCGGGGCTGGGGGGGGGGGGCCCGGCGGCGCAGCGCTCGGCGGGGGGGCGGCACGGGGCGCGGCGCTCGGCGGGGGGTTCGTGGGGCGGCGCTTCTTTTTTGCTGCTTGGGGCAGCAAAAAAGTTAGAGCCGGCCCTGCCTGACTAGCAATATTTCCAGAGCTGAGCACCCTTGTGCCATATCCCTGCTCCCAAGGATGGAGCAGGAGAGGAGTCGGCCCTTATTGTTGACACCATGTGTCCCTTCAAAACCAGAAGACCAGGAAACACCACAGTAGTTACCTTAACTGGGTTCATCCCTTTCCCAGATTCTCTTTTACTGTGTGAGTCAAGGTGAGGGCAGAAGTGAAAACATCTCATAGCACGAAGAGAATTAACTGTGGATAATGCAGTCTTTGAAGTAAATGAAAGTTGCTCTCTCATTATAGCTGAAATGGTAACAGGTAATCTAGCCATGCAATCAGCATTTCTAGCTCCACAGAAGTGTTTCTAAAATGCATAGTAAAGTCAGGCAGCCGTTGGAGGAAGGAGCAACTAGCGATCTTCACGCTTTACATCTTTTTTATGATGTAAACTGAGAAAATCCAAGCATTTCAAATTGTGACCAATAGGTCATCTAAAAGACCCCCTATCCAAATCTCCTCTTCAGCCAAAACAAGACCACAGTGAGCAATATAGCAGAGACCACAGTGAGCAATACAGCGGAGACCACATACTTTCTATAACGAGACTGAATTTATGTGTTCTTGATACTTTATCTCTACAGTTTCCTATTCTTTTTCAACAGAACAGTGTAAAGTAGGAGGGGACAAAAAGGTGCAATAGGTCAGCATGACATAAGAAAATCCTCAAGTCATATTGGACAACTTGGTAAAAGAACATTTTAAATAATACAAAGATGCTATTAAATGTGTTATCTATTTCTTATTACTACTTGTTTTACTGAAATTAACCCCCCCACAACCAAATATCAGCACCCCATATTCTCTTCCAGTTCAGTGAGTAGAGAAGACTGACTGGGTTGATAAGCCCCAGAGGCACAAGATCCAACAGATAGTTTAGCATAAGTAGTTAGAACAATGTGCTATTTGTTCAACCTTGTATTTAGCTGTGACACTGAGTACCTTTCCCACATCTGAAGAAGAGCTCTGTGCAGCTTGAAAACTTGTCTCTTTTACCAACAGAAGGTGGTCCAAGAAAAGATATTAGCTCACCTACCTTGTCTCTAATAATGCATGGTTGTCAGTTTCCAAAACAAGCTCTGAGAAAGAAACTTGTTTTAGTTTGCGAAGTTTCTTCTTCAGCTGAAGAAATGTTTTAAATTCATAACGAGATGCAGATCAGACACTAAATGGAACTAAACTATCACAGACCCTCTCACTGAATTTTAGCTCTGAGAGGTTATCCAGAGTTAGTCAGGAGGCAGGAGTCCATAATTGTTCTTTGTTTTAACACTATATTTTATAAAATGATGAACCTCTACTATAATAATATGAATTGCATCTGAAAATAACATGGATGCAAGCAAGACTTGCTGACAATAATTCAGATTTTTAAAAATGTTTTACAGCAGGCCTGCGTTGCTTAAAATACCAACCTCTAGAAAAGATATGTAAAAGCAGAACTGGGTCATACTTAGGCCATCTATTTACCTTCCACATTTACCTTTTTAATTAATAGATAGAACTATGAAATACGTGGCTTTATTTGCCCTGATATATCAGATTTCTCCAAACTTTGGATGCAACACTACCTTTATTTCACACCATGTAATACAAAAGAAACATCAGACAAAATGGAGAAGAATCAGCAGAAAAAACAAAAGACATTGATTTAATTACATCTTTACCACTGTAACTATTTGGGTGGGTCAAATTTTATTTCCAGGACAGCTGCCAAAAATAAGGATGAAGGCAAGTTACAACATGAATCTACCCATTTATAGACAGACATAGAACTCTAATATTACAGGAACTGATGTTTTCCATAGTTTCAAGCTTAGTGATCTTTGATTATTTCAGAGAGGTTTAGAAATTTGAGTTTAACCGACTACTTCATGCCTTAACTTAGATTCTTCTGACATAATTAACCTTTTTTTTTTCTGAATGAGACAATTAAGGGCCAAATGAATCTAATTTAATTTCAAATAAATGAAATCAAGATTCATTAACTCCAGGTCCAAAAATATGCCTCTATCCCAGGTTTATTTAGCTACATTTCTTAGAGGCTTCTAATAGGGTGAGGGCTGGGGAGGAAGAGATAAGAGTTATTAGCGCTGTGGAAAAATTAAGTAGCTGTGGGTAATGGAAAATGTGAAGAGGAAGAGAGAATTACAGGATCAACCTGAAGGATTTTTTATTCTTCTCGTAGTATTTACAATTGTAGAAACATCCCCTATTTCTGGCTTCTCTTCTTACAGTACCCTCCCACCCCATCTTTTTTTCTTTTTTTTGCGCAATACCAGAAGAAACTATATCCATCCACTGTAGAGGAGACCTAGACTACATGAATTCTCATAAGGACAAAAATTCTGGTCAATTGCAAAAGTCTGACTTATTTCAATGGGACCAAGATTTGTCCCGTTGTTAATAATGGATTTAATCTTTTAGTTTAAGTGTCTTTTCTGGAGAGCACACTCCTTCTCATCATCCAATAGGAACCTCATCTCCCTGGTTTGTGTCTGACTTTAGTTGTAACCAACATTTTTTGAGGATAAACTTACATCATAAAGTGGAAATGAAGATTTTAAACATATAGAAACATATCAGACTTGAAAGTTCCTGTGGATTTTGGTTTGCATTTTTCTGGTAACTATGTTTACATTCCGTTCATCTTAAAGCTAAGTATTTTTCCTTCTGGACTCGGGGGGGGTGGGGGAGAGGTATGGTATGCTAATCTCACCTTGATAATTGCAACAACAAACCCTTAAAGGAAATTGTTTTACTAAAATCTACAGGATTTAAACTGAGACAGTTTGGAAGCAGCCAAAATTGAAACCTGCCAAGAACTGGCTTCAACAGCACATTAAATATCTAGACCATATTTCACTCACATTAGCTACTGCTTTCCTCCTTACACAAAATTATGTTTGCTAAAATACTTGAATATGTTGCCCTGACCCTAGAAAAAGACCCTTAAAGTATGCAGATACTAGTGCAGTTTATTTTGTATGGGTCCCTCCTCAACCTCCCACCATCTTGTCTAAACTAAGATCTAAAAGTCTGATGTGAGCAAGTTGTAACTAACATGCAAATGAACATATTTTAACCTAATGACTAGTGTAGATGAGACACACTGCTTTCAACAAGTTAAATGGTCGAATCAAAACCTGGGCTCCCCACACAGCTTTAACTTGACCATCTTAACATGTTAAAGGCAGTGTGCCTTGTTCAACATGTTAACATCACAGCTTAAATCCTCAGCTAAACAGCACTCAACACTAGTGCTCATTTCTCTTCTCTTTAAGACGTTGATCCTGTACTTGGATGCACACTTGTAGACCCTTGTGCCCACATAGAGCCAATTACAGAATATGGGCCTAAATCTCAATATTGATTTTTTTTCTTCCTATGTGAACAGAATTCAGAGCAGGAAGGATATTCTGTACCAGTTTCATGGTTCTGCGGGCTTGTAGGCATCCTGTATATAATGTATATGTGAAACACGCTCTGTGCAAAAGAACATTTTCAATACTCTGCATGCAAAGAAAGGAAGATGGAGGCAGGCATATCTGCAGAGTAAAGTTACAGTAGTTTGGGTGCCCTGTTTGACAAATGTAACTTTACTTCTGTATTTCCTAGGTCTCTAATGTTAGAGGGATTTTTGATTTTTTTTAACTCTGTTCTTGAAAGGTAAGATGCACTCAAACCTCTAATATTTGCCTGCAACCTGAACTTCATCCAGTGACTTTTTTTGCATGACAGTGACTTGGGCCCCAGTTCTAGAAAGCACTTAAGTGTATGTTTAAATGATTTCTAGAATTGGGGCCATGGTTAATTCATACATTGTAAAGGTAATTTCGAAGAGCCATTGCAGCCACTGCAAAAGTGAAACATGGTTTGACCAACTATGAAACATCTCTCCCAGCCAAAATACTTTTATGACAGATGAGCTGAAATGTCTCCAGAGGAGGAACAGTGATCGTTCCTATCTGGGCTGAATCTATTGCACAGAAAACACACTAGCCTTTTTCAATGCCACCTCTTGATGAGTTACATGATAAAAAGCATGACTCCAGTCTAAATAGTGGAGATTTTGTTATTACAGTTTTAAGTTTTGGGTTTTTTTTTTTTTTTTTTTTGTAAGGGTCTGATTCTGCTGTCATTTAAGTCAATGAGTTTGACTATTGAGCTTGATGGCAACAGTTGGGCCCCAAATCACCATGATGTCATGGTAGGAGTATACGACAGACAACCTAACCAAAAAGAAGAGGTGGATGAGGGCTTTTTTTAAACTAATAACATCATTCGAAACACAGAATTTGGTGGTGATGGGGGATTTCAACTACCCAGACATCTGTCCGGAAAATAACTCAGCAGGGCACAGTTTATCCAACAAGTTCTTGGAATGCATTGGAGACAATTTTTTATTTCAGAAGGTGGATAAAGCTACAAGGGGAGAGGTAGCTCTAGATTTGATTTTGACAAATAGGCAAGAACTGTGAGAATTTGAAAGTGAAAGACAGCTTGGAAGAAAGTGATCATGAAATGATAGAGTTCATGAATCTTAGGAATGATAATAGGGAAAACATGAATAATGATAATGGATTTCAAGAAGGCAGACTTTAGCTAACTGAGGTAGTTGGTAGGTAAAATCCCATGGGAAGCAAGTCTAAGGGGAAAAACAGTTTGAGAGAGCTGGTAGTTTTTCAAAGAGACATGATTAAGGTCAAAAGAGCAAACTATCCCACTGCGTAGGTAAGATAGGAAGTGTGGCAAGAGACCACCTTGGCCTTACTGGGAGAAATTCAATTATCTGAAACTCAAAAAAGGATCCTACAAAAAGTGGAAACTAAGTCAAATTACAAAGGTTGACAATAAATAAACAGCACAAGCATGTAGGGAGAAAATAAGAAAGGCCGAAGCACAAAATGAGATTAAACTAGCTAGAGACATAAAGGGTAAGAAGAAAACATTCTACAAACACATTAGAAGAAAGAGGAAGACCAAGGATAGGGCAGACACATTTCTCAGTGGGGGTCGGGAGGGGAAAAACAGAAAATGTGGAAATGGCAGAAGTGCTAAACGACTTTTTTGTTTCAGTTTTCACCAAAAGATTAACAAAGGGTCCTGTGGCACCCTTAAGACTAACAGAAGTATTGGAGCATAAGCTTTCGTGGATGAATGCCCACTTCATCAGATGCAAGTATCAGACCTCTGATACTTGACACCAAAAGATTAGTAGAGATCATAGTGAACGCCAGTGAAAATGTGGTAAGATTTGAGGCTAAAATAGGGAAAGAACAAGTTAAAAATTACTTTGACTAACTGAGGAGATATCTGAGCCATTGGTGATCATTTTCGAAAACTTATGGAAGACGGGAGAGATTCCAGAGGACTGGAAAAGGGCTAATAAAGTGCCCATCTATATGTAAGCAGCGGAATGGTCCCGCTATTGTCAGGAACTTTCCTGGCTTCTGCACTACCCTGGTGAAATGGGCTAGTGGAAGGATCTGAGTCCTCGCTCCCACTTCCTTTACCTGGAGGCCTCCCTGCCCTTAAGGACTTCCCTTCCACTCTCCTGTCTTGTCGTAACCCCGACAAGGCTGGGCCCAGGATTCCTGGAGGCTCGACCCCCAACCCTGCTGTGGTTGCCTAGATGTGGTTGGCTAGGGTGTCCCCACTCCAGGGTGCTCTCTCCGCACTGGACACTTCCCTCACCCACAGATCATTTCATACAATTTAAAGCAAATACAAGTTATTTAATCAACAATTAATTTTAAAAAGAATAAGGAAAAAGGGGAAAGGTTAAAGGAAAACACATCACCCCGCTCTGTGGCAGGGAACATTACAAACAGTGTCTCTGGAATGTCAGGGCAGTTCACAGTCTGTTCCTTGTAGGTCCCAGGCCTCCTTCTCAGGCCCTGGCTGTGCTGCAGGTTGGACACTTGCTCTGGTGGTGGCCACACACCTCCGGGCTTTGGGTAGTGGGACCCTTCTTCCCAGAGTCAGCTCCCCGTCGGGTTAAGATTCCCCTCTCAGTCTGGCCTGCAGGGACCCTTGGCTGGGGGTGTCTTTCTGCACTGGGCCCTTTGCCCAGGGTCCCCCTTGGCTGGCCCCAGTTGCTCACCACACCTGGCTTCAGACTGCTCCAGCTCCATCCCCAGCTCCACTGTTCTGGCTCCGGCTCCACTCTGCCTCAGCACTGATGCGGCTGCTCTACCTCCAGCCCCCTGGGCTGCTTCTCTGGCTCTGTGGCTGCAGCTCTGCTCCCAGCACAGGGTCTGCTCTCCCTGGGCTGTGTCTCTGGCTCTGGGTCTGCTCTGTGCGCTGCTTCCATGACTCTGCTCCCAGCTCTGACCTGCTTCCTGGGCAGCTTTTCTGGCCCCTCTGGATCTGGCACAGCTCTGCTCCCCAGCTTAGCTTGGGCCCCTGCTCTCTCCATAGCTCAGCCCCACTCGGTCTGACCCAGGTAATTCCAGCTCACACGGAGGACGATACCCACCCTGGCCTCCTTACTTCCTGATTAGCTTGTCTGCCCTGTCAATCAGGCTGACCTGGAGCATTGGCCTCTCCCCATTCTTTTAGTACTGGGAGCTAGCCAACCAAAACACCCCCACTGAATGTTAGTAAGGAGACAATGGTCCACTTTCATTTAGAAAGGGGAATTACAGACCAGTCAACTTAACTTCAGTACCTGGAAAGATAATGGACCAAATAATTAAGCAATCAATTTGCAAACACCAAGAAGATAATCAGGTGATAAGTAACAGTCAGTATGGATTTGCAAGAACAAATCAGGTCAAACCAACGTAACAGCTTTTTTTGACAGGATACCAAGCCTCGTTGTTGGGGGGAAAGGAGTAGACATAGTATTTCTTGACTTTAGTAAGATTTTTGAAACTGTCTCACATGACCTTCTCATAAACAAACTAGGGAAATACAACCTGGATAGAGCTACTATAAGGTGGGTGCGTAACTGGTTGGAAAACCATTCCCAGAAAATAGTTATCAGCAGTTCACAGTTAAGCTGGAAGGGCATATCGAATGGGGTCCCACAGGGATCAATCCTGGGTCTGAGCCTGTTCCATATCTTCATCAATGATTTAGATAATAGTACAGAGAGTACACTTCTAAAGTTTGCAGACGATACCAACCTGGGAGGGGTTGCAAGTGCTTTGGATGATAGGATTAACATTCAAAAATGATCTGGACAAACTGAAAAAATGGTCTGAAGTAAATAGGAAAACATTCAATAAGGACAAATGCAAAGTACTCCACTTAGGAAAGAACAATCAATCAGTTGCACACATACAAAATGGGAAATGACTGCCTAGGAAGGAGTACTGCAGAAAGGGATCTGGGGGGTCATAGTGGATCACAAGCTAAATATGGGTCAACAGTGTAACACTGTTGCAAAAAAAGCAAACATCATTCTGGAATGCATTAGTAAGAGTGTTGTAAGCAAGATATGAGAAGTAATTCTTCCATTCTACTCTGAGCGCTGATTAGGCCCCAACTGGAGTATTGTGTCCAGTTCTGGGTGCCACGTTTCAGGAAAGATGTGGACAAACTGGAGAAAGTCCAGAGAAGAGCAACAAAAATGATTAAAGGTCTACAAAACCTAACCTATGAGCAAAGATAGAAAAAATTGGTTTTGTTCAGTCTGAAGAAAAGAAAATGGGGGAGGAGGACATGTAACAGTTGTTTTTTCTCATTAACCTCTGAGGATAGGACAAGAAACAATGGGCTTAAATTGCAGCAAGATAGATTAGGTTGGACAGTGGGGAAAACTTCCTGTCAGGGGAGTTAAGCCCTGGAATAAATTGCCCAGGGAGGTTGTGGAATCTCCATCATTGGAGGTTTTTAAGAGCAGGTTAGACAAACACTTGTCAGGCATGGTCTAGCTAATACCTAGTCCTGCCTTGAGTGCAGCGGACTGGACTAGAAGACCTCTTGAGGTCCCTTCCAGGCCTATGATTCTATAATCAGTGTTTAATTCAGGAAATGGTAGGATCTTGTTCCCTCTTTTTATTGGATGAATTGTTTGGTATGTCAGGTACTACATTATATGGCTATACAGGACCCGAAAGGGGACCTTTCAGGGAAGAGGCTGGGGAAATCTACTGCTGAGGCCTCCTCTATACTGCAGAAAGGAAGGAATCTAGTATAGCTGGTAGCACACCGCTCCACCTCCAGCGTGAAAGGAAGATGAACAAGTCTGTACTGAACTAAGCAGTCCCTTAATGTGACCCTTCCACAATGTCAAGCCCATAATTAAAGCAATTGCTGATCACTTGGACTCACTAAAATTAAGTCCAGTTAGATTTTGGATTAAAATAAACCAGCTATGTTTTTATTACTGCTTAATTTACCTCAGCCAACATGTCTGTTGGTTGTACTGCATTACAATAATAATATGAAGCTTTACAAAACGGGACTGGCAATGCTTAGAAGAGGCTCTTACCCAAACAGTGTGAAACTTCTGTTACTAAACCCAAAGCCACGTGAAACTTGCCCAGTTTCAGGTTGTGTTACAAACACAAATCTCAACCTGCATTCACTGAAAGGTTCACAACCTGGGTTGATAGAGATGCTCGTATCTAAACCCCGCAGCAGTCACATTCACACAGAATTGTTCAGTTTAGCCATTTCATCTGAATCTCCCTTTAAGCTTCCAGGTTCATTCAAATCTAAACTTCCAAGCAAAACTTCAAGGCTGCAAATCCATCCAACTCAAAACAGAAGGAAAGCTTTCAATGAACCTTGTGAACTAGAACCACCGAGTTTCATATAGCTCTGCCCTTTGGACGATGTGGGCTTTACCACTAACTCAAATACAGGAATTTCCTGTTTAAAAGACATTCAGTTTTTAAGGCTTATTTGAGAGTGCAGTTTGGAACACCATAGGCCTTTTAAGAGATTTGGCAATGATTGTAAAAATGTGTATTTGCCCAGTGGAGTCATTAAGGTGTTTTGCAGAAATACATATTGCTATTCAGGCATGTGCCAGCAATAAAATTCCTTATGAAATGTTTTTAACAAGTAATTACTACTCAAGTGCAGTAGCTACATTTCAAGGACTAATATCAATGCTTCAATTTTATTTGCAAAGTACCAATTAGACCATATTAAGATGATAGCTTCTTCTCATTATTTAAAGTCAGCTGTGTTTTAGTTCTAGCATACACAATTAATGTATGTTATATCATTCATGCACCTCTCCTCCCCAAACATCAGAGTCCTGTCTTCACGCCACCAATAACACCAGCCTCAATTGTCCGATTCTCCACATTTCCAATGCACTTCTGTGCTTTCTCCATGCTGCCCTTTTATCAGTGGGAAAAGCTCCCAGTCAATATCCATAAAGTCACCACCTTGTCCTCTTTCAAGACCCTCCCTAAAGCTCACTTCTGCCATAACCCATACAGCAAACAGCAAGCTGATAATGGCTAGGCAGGTGAAGAGCTGTGATCACGCCTGCTGACCAGCTAAGAACTGTCAGCATGCCATTATATTATTTGTTATTCCATCACCCCAAACCCAACTCAGCCCACTCGTTTGTCCCAGCCCCGTTACAGCATTAATGCCTCTAAGTGCTACTGCAACATTAAATGTTAAACAACAGAGATAAAGTCTAATATTTGTTTACTTAGGTGCCTGTAGTTAGACACCTAAATCGTTTTTAGGCATTTAGACATAAATTGGCTTGATTTTCAGCAGTGACAAGAATTCACAGGTTCCACTGACTTCAGAGACACACATCAGTATTGTGTGTGTTTAAGTCTAATTTCTATGGAGCTTGTTACCCATCTGACTTTCAATAATGAAAAATAGGGACCATTACAGTGTTGCCAACTTTTGGGATTTTACCATGAATCTCAGGATATCTGGTGTTTTTCTTAAGTTAATATATGGTAAACTCTACTTCCATTTAAAAACTCCTTTCTACTCCTCAGGGTTGCAAAGAAAAGCTTGAAAAAAATGACACACACACCCCTTTGTAGGTTCCAAATACCAAAAGGAAAACAGAGAAATCTTTGTCTCGTGATTTTTTAATGATTTGGTTTGGCAATATTGGGACCACCAATAATTTTCTTTGCAGCCAAGATCTTGTATGCCAGAATTTAGCATAAACATTTTTTACCATAACCCCTAGAAAATAGAGATTGTTTTCAAGAAATGGGTGCTACGATTAACTAAGACCCACATTTTAAAGCACATTTAAGTGCTTAGTGTGATTTTTAAATTCATCTGGGTGCTTAACATCCACTGAATTCAAAGAGTTTTAGGAACCTAGGTGCTTTTCAAAATCCCACTAGATGCCTAAATTGTCCTAAGAGTCTCATATAATAAACATTATTGTATATGGAGTACTCTAAAATAAAAATAACAAATGTTTAAAGCAAACTGTAATTAGAATGACTTGGTTACCAAAATATAAAGCTACAGACTGGCCAGATGGAAAGTCTCTTTCCTGGAGAGTGGCTATCATACCCGTCAGATATTTACAAGGACTGACTATCAAGGCAGCGATGGGAAAATAGAGATGAGCTCTCTTTATAACTTCCCCTACATTGTGAGAAAATAGCCTCCATATTTTATTAGTATAGTCACAAGTTTACGGACTTTCATACAAATATTTATGACACGCTTACAGTTTGTTGGGGGTACCTGGGGGAGGAAAAAAGGAGCTTGTCTATTGGAAACTCCTCTATAAACCTTCTCAAGATGTCAAAACTCTTAAGCCAAACTAAGTAAATGAATAGGGCTTCTCACAGGAATAAAGGTAAGCACATGTGTTGTTTTCACATTCAGAGCTTTACCGAAGATATAAATTGGATTGATTGTAAGAAAAATGAGGCAGGGGAGAGAGAGAACTCGGAGAAAAATATTGAATGATTGACCCTGAAAGGAAAAATAAATGAATATTTTCCCTGAAAAGTCCATCCTTGACTTTGCCTTGCTATTGTACACATATCTATAGGACATGCATCAACGCATACTCTAAATATTTTGCATGCTTTCTCTACCCTAACATTCACAAAGGCAGCCTTCCAACTCATGACCTCATACAAACCAAACAGTTCTAGCATTTCTAATGCACTTTAGCTAATGTGCAGAAGTCTTTACTGCATGTGATGTTATAGTTCCTTTCATGCATCTGCAAACTATATATAACTTGTGTGCCAGAAGAGCTCCTACAGACACTTCTCTACTCTGCATCTAAACAGTCTTGCTTCTCTTTGCTATAAAATACATGGTCGCTCTCTAATGGATTTCAGCAGCTCCCCTAGATTATTACCACCGATTATTACTAATTTTATTCAGTTGTAATTATACACAGAGACTGGCATATATTTACATGGGTAAATGCTCTTTAGAAGTCCAGTTTTATGGTTAGTTTCTAAAAGCCCAGATGTGAATTGCAGCTCTTATGTTTTTTCCTTTTTGAGCAGGAGTTCTTCCCCTTTGTCCAGAACCAAGGTCTAGGCACTGACTTCAAGATCTAATCTTCTCCCGAAGGAGAAAGATTTTCTTATAGGTGTCTAACCTCATTGTGCATTTACTGGATAGCATTATTCATTGATTTGCATAGGTTGAAATATTTTACTTTATCGGCCAACTACAGAATATGGCATCCTCACTGGAATTTGGGGAGGGGAAAGTAGATCTGATTTGGGTCCCACACTGTGTTTACACCAATGTAAGTCCATTGATTTCAGTGGAGTTGCTCCTGATTTACACCTGTATAAATGAGATCAGAATCTGGCCTAGTATCATTGGCTTATCACTCATTCCTATCATGCAATCCATTCTCCCTTTCTGTTCACCTAAATTCAGTAAATAGTCTCTGGATCTTTCCTATTCAGATAGTATTGATTGCAAACATTACTTACAACCACAAGGGGTCAGACTTTCACATCAGTCATTAACTGTTCCCTACAGTTGAACAATAACTAATATATAATTCACAATCAAGAAGTATATATAAAAAAAAAATCACATGATCTCCAACATCTAGACAGGATCAGTGCCACCACCCATGTGTTGAAAGATGTACATTTCCCAATTAACTGCATCTTCCTGGCTACTATGGTCAGTTTTCCCTGGGTTTATATTTCTTATTTTACATTATTTTTAGAGATGTATATCCCACCAACTAACTGTGTGTTTGTGGGAAATCTATTTCTCTAGGGATTTAGGCTTCACCGATATATATTTTAATTTTCCTCTAAATTGGTCTGCTGGGAACTGGGCTCCGAAACCATCCTACTCCAGGAGTAGGTCAGGCAACAGATAAACCAGCCTGCAAAATCTGAAAATGCAAATAAAGTTTTGTAAAGTAAAACACTCCCTGACACTCTCTCCCCAAGTAATTTTATTTTTCCAAAACTACAGCTCTTAATCCACACAATTCTCTTCTTCTGGAAGTCCTCATTACTGTGCTTCTCTATTACTCCCAAAACCTTGACAGACAATAAGAAACAAAACACAACAGGCCTAAGCAAGAGTTAAACCCGAATTCCTTGGCAATGGTTCAATATAGTGTATAGTCTGGATTATCCTCATCTAACTGAATTTTAATTTCTCTTTCCCACTCAGGAGACACAATAAAGGAGAAACCGGGACAATGTGAAAATTTTGTTCTGTAATATTAGTTTACTTCAGCTCACATTTTGTCCTTATTTCTGATCTATAACTCTGCTGGTCTGGATTTATAATCTTGGTTCATGAATGGTTATAAAGTCATCCAATCGTAGACTCACTTTGTGGTAGCTGAACTGTATGTAATTTTTAAATTATGGCTAAATCAGAAGGTCATTTTGTTTGATTTCCTCAATAAATTTGCTAGATTTTCAGTGGTTATCCATTACTGTTCATTTTAATGGCACATGTCCCCAGGAAGCACAATATACAGATTTGTGACTTTTAGATTGACATTTACTAGGACACAATTGTGTGACCTTGCAAATCTAAAACTACTGTTCAAACAAAAGCAAACTCTTCACTGGAGCTTCTCCAGCAAAGACAAAACAGAATTTTAAGAGGAGTTTTATTGCATCTCTTGAGTTTGCGAATTTGGGAGATATCAGAAGAAAGAACACGTCTTCTAACACCAATATGCTATACAATGTTGTCCTGGTAACGTGCCATGCATGATTAGAGTGGAAATCAAACCTTTCTGTTCTGCTAGTCCACTTTGGAAAGTTACATTTTCTTTGATTCTCAGATTTTATTAAATGATTGCAATAAAATGTAAGTGCATTCCTAGAATAGATTTGAACCTAGAAAATGAAGATAAGAAGGTTCACTTCCTACAGCCAATCAGTTATTTTAAAAGGAACAGAATTCTCATAACATATGCTTTTTTTAAGGCTAGAATTTTTATGTCATAGCTGCAGGACAGATTTCTGTTCCAATACTTTGATTTCTCATTGGGAGTTCTGTGGGTGCAGGAAGAGCAGAACACCAGTCAAAATCCATTGTGCATTGATTGGGATGATGTCAAAGGCTGAACACATTAATACCCTAGTGATAAATCTTTTCTGCTATCCCAGAAATTTCAGAACATTAAAATAATCCTAATGCTTTGATTTCAGATTGCTATTTGCATACCAATATATTTCGCTAGATCTGTCCCTTTCTCTTCATTATTCTACACCCCAAATACTGTATCTACATAATTGCATCAATTAGTGAAAAGGCTCTGCCATATAGTAGTTGCTTGATCTTTTAACTGAGATACATTTATTTCAACATAGCTTCATACATGAAAAGCTGATTAAAATGAAAGGCATACTGTCTGAACTGTGACTCAAAGCCATGTGGTAGTTATAGTAATACAATACTGTAGCTGTGGTTGAAATTTCACTGTTTCACATATAAGTGTAAGGAATTTACATGGTGCCAGCATTCCATAAAACAATTATCGTGAATAATTTTTGTGAGGATGCCCAACTGGGGAGTAGTGATGCATTTATTTGTCCTTATAAGATCTCTGTAGCTGAAAAACACTGGCAAGAGGTAATGTTCAGAGATCTGAAGCAACAAGTCTGAGCATTATTTTTTTATTATTAACTTTGTTATAACTTGTATAAAAGGACTATTATGGGGAGCAGGAGGGCAGGACAACTGAATTCAAAGTCAAAAAACAGCAACATAAACATTTATAATATGGTCTAGCTCTTTGCAACTAGCAGAACATTTCTATTATTCCTCCTTCAGTAGAATGTGACCTGACGGGCAAATTCTAGTCTACAAAAACACAACTGTCCAAGAACACAGATTTCTCATCTGATCTTACTACCTTGGCATGCAAAGCTCTCAGCAAAGTTGCTGATGCGGTAGTACTGTCATCTTCCTGGTTCCCGAACTGTAGGAAAATCCTTTTGCAAATCTGATTTTTTTTTTCTCTTTAACAAACTATTCACATCTGAAAACTTTAAACCTTGTTCAGAATGCTGCTTCTAATTAGGCCACTCCCCCTAGGTTACCTCAGTGATTCAATATCCAATGCAACCTTTTATATGTTGTGTATATGCAACACACACACAAACACACACGGATATAATTAAATAGAGGTAGGAGAAGTATAGTAAAAATGCTACAGTAGGGGTAACAGATACGAGACTGGACAAATATTTTTATAATCGGTTTCTGAGCAGGTCACTCAATTAAAAACCAAGTTTCAATTCAGATCAATCATATCCCTTTATTAATGATTATTTGTAAACTTCCATGGCATGGAAGATATGTCCATGTGCTGCAAACAGTAAATTTTAGTCCCATGGAAGAGATCCATTTATCTAAAAGCATGACCCAGCAAACATGGAGAGACTTCACTCCTGCAACGTGTACCATGGGAACTATAAAGGGGTATAAACAGTCTGATTTGAAAGCTAGTTCTTAATTCAGTGACCTTGTTTTATTGTGTTGCTTTGCATTGCTTTTTGACAGAGTCTATGTCTACACAGCAATATATGCCTTGGGTTAGTGGGACTCAAGTGAGCTGACCCATGTCAGGGACCCTGGGTTTGAGCGCCTACGTTACATTTTAACCCCAGGTTAAGGTTTTTCTGAACTGTGCGCAAACGTAGGGCTTTAGCATCCAGATTGCAGTGCACGGACCTGAGTCAAAGTAACCCTATCCCAGAGTGCCTGGTGCTCCTCCAGATGTGACACTCTAGCCCTATGAATGTGGTGCACTGTGGGAAAACTCTTCTGCCCACCCTGTTTCCTAACTGAGCAATGCTATTGTTAAGCTATTCATAAAGAGCCCATGAATACATAAACTGCATATTTAGCTCCTTTGATGGCTGTCTCAGTAGAATAACTGCAGTTTGTGAAAGTTTTATACTGAACTACCATCTAATCTGAGGCTACTTCTACACTACCACTTATGTCAGAATAACTCAGATCTCTGAGGGGTGTGAATAAGCCACCCCTGAGCAATGTAAGTTACACCGGCCTAAGTGTCGGTGCGGACAGTGCTATGTCACAGGAGAGTTTCTCTGGCTGACATAACTACTGCCACTCGTTGGGTGTGGATTAATTAAGTTGATGGGAGAGCTCTCTCCTGTCAGTTTAGAGAGGCTCACAGTGGTGCAGCTGCACGGAAGTACCAGAGCAGGGAGCACAGATCACAGGCAGGAGGCGGCTCCTGGTTGCCATGATGTTGGGAATCATCCCTCCCTTGGCGA
The DNA here is from genome assembly GCF_013100865.1 of Trachemys scripta elegans. NCBI lineage: Eukaryota > Metazoa > Chordata > Testudines > Emydidae > Trachemys > Trachemys scripta. Next base: position 57,308,972 of record NC_048307.1, on the reverse strand, counting down.
TAGTGAGCCAGGAGCTCTGCTGCTCCCCCTCCCTGCAGGGCAACCGCTTGGTCCCTTTCAGTTCTCCGTCCCTTGCTCCCAGGCCCTGTGGGCCCTCCCTGAGGCTGTGTGTGCAGGGATGCCTGGGCAGCGTGCACCAATATCTGTCTGTGCTCTTGTGAAGAGGAATCAGCTCTCTTTGCAAAGAGCCAATCGATAACCACTGAAAACCCTGCAGGCCTGGAACCCTAGGTTTGAGCCCTAGGTTAAAACAAATGGGGTGTGGACGTGAAGGGGGGGGGCTAAGGCTTGAACCCAGGCTCAAACCTTGGCTTACTTTGATGTGTGGACACAACCAAAGTAAATGACAGTAAATGCTGAAGCAACTAAATCAACATTTAATTAGTAATCAGGTAAAACTCCAATTGATGAGCAAGTTATTTTTTTAATTTCACTTGCACTAACCTGAAGAGTGGATGTGATTGTGGTGTTCCTCAGTGTTATCACATCATTCCAGCTATTTCATTTTATAACATACTAAGTTAATTCATCACCTAGAACTTAAAGTAATATCTGGCCTTGGGGGTAACAGTGGTAAAAATACAAAATTAATGTTACTACTGTCTGAGCCAGAGCTGACATCATAGTAAAGTATGTGTTTAGAACAACTGCCAAAAAACAATCCTATATGACAAAAACAATCCTATTACTCTGAGCCCAAAACTCTCCCAAAAGGATAAAACTTCATATCATTCTAATATAATGCACACCATAGTCTGTGCAATAAGAGTACAATATACTTCCAACAATCCACTGGATCTCTGTTCCTGTGTCTCAACAACAGTGGACAGACACTAGTTTACAAGGACAGAGACATGTTCATTGATGTACATTTCCGTATGGTACACATTGTAAGGCATGCAAAGATTATAGACCAAATTGATAATCTTTCTATAGTTTTTCCCTCTACATAATTTAGTAATGAAACGTGTCTTCTGCTGTAGAATTTTAATTTTATGTTACAACAGCACTGGGGTCCATCTGGCTAAGTGTTGTCTGAACATATAGGAAGATGTTGTCCTGGTCCCAAACATCACACAATTTAGAAAGTGATGACAGGTATGGGTGGATGCAGGCACTATGGCATATGAGTTCCAGGTCTTCTTTGTGCTCATGATGGAAGTGGGAAAGACTAAGGGATTGTCAGATAAGAGAGAGGGAGAGGAAAGAGGAAATCCAATATGGAGAAAGATATTTTCAACACAACACAATTCAACTGCAGCTAAAACCCTAATGATACAAAAGAAACATCAAGAACTTTTGAACAATCAGCTAAAAGAAAATCTTAAATTCACATTAAAGAACCTTGAATTGCAATGCAAATATCTACCAGTGAATTCACATCATGAAAGTTCATCTGGTGGAGTTTTGTGTTTGTATGTTTGGCTCTCCTGGAGGCAATGTATGGATTAGTGATTTTAGGATACATCTATATTTTAATAGGTCTCAGTTCTGTTTTGACAATATTTTTTTTCAAAACTAAAGTTCTGCAGAGTAGATACTACTACTATGCATACTAGGGAAGTACAGGCCACACCTCCACACAGGGGAGTCTGCCTCCAAAGCAAATGCTTTAAAACAGAGCATAAATCTCACTCTGAAAAAAAAGTATGCACACACCGCATATACTCCAGACTTACCACCACTCTGGGATTTGACTTTGCTGCTCACTTGAACAACATAACAAATCTCAGCCTGAGCTCTCTTCCCAAGCCTAGCTGTTTAACGCTTCCCTGCAGGACTTTCTCTGTCCCAGCCATAGTTCTCTCTGATTTAGACAGACACTTGCACATACACCCTGGCCAGAAATAACAAGATCCACCAGCCAGAATCTGTCAGCAGAAATTATTAAGGGCTGGACTGTAATTTACAGTCTGCCCCAATTAAAAAGTTGGTTCCTAGCTATACCCATCCTCTGAATAGACCAGAGACTGAACTGTGACTCAGTCACAATGCATCTCTGCTCTCCTCTTGCAAATTGCTTCAGCTCTATCATGAAGCAGCTTCCGCCAACCTGTGTGACCAACTTTGGAGTAAAGACATAGCCCTTGGGTTCCTGTCATTCCCCACCCTGACTACCATCTCCCAACTCAACTGCTCATGAGAGATGAGAGTGAATAGCTCCAACTCTTCCCCTGTGCAGCTGAAATCGCCATCTAAGCAGGATTAAAAAGGAATGTAAGGGAAGGATTTACTCCCAGAGCAGCTGGGTTAGGACGATGACACAAGCTTGCCTATGTATTTTGTGCAAGGTTCTAGCATCTGATTAAGGTGACTCAAAAGAAGAGCTTTTCATTCTTCAGAAGAGTCCTAGCGCCTGCCTCCTCTGCCCCATTACAAATCCTAAGCATTACTGTCAACCTTTTCCTTCCTTTTTTTTTTTTAAAGCTAAATATGTATACAGTTGTATGGCTAAGTGACAAATAAGGGGGTATTCCATAGCCATCTGCACATCTAATCCAGGGGACCTCTTGAGGACCCTTCCAGTCCTATGATTCTATTCTATGATACTAGAAGTGCATAAACCCAGGAATGAAGCGTGATTAGTAAGGGTTATACTAAGGGCAGTTGATTAGAAGAAAGAAGATTCAGAAAGAAAAAAATTAATCAGAAACAAAACCTGACAGCGAGATCTTTTACATAATGGAACATTCTTCCAAAGGGAAGTGGTGAAACCTTCAGGATATTTAAAACTTAGACTACAAAGCATTAAAAATGTACTATAATGCAGAGTCGAGCACTGGAAGATGGATGAACTCAATACATCTTTTCCATCGCTACTTTCTAGTACTCTGTGGTCATAAAATTAATGATTGTTCTGTGAGCTTGCTGCTGAAAAGTATGTTTTGTGAAAAGAGGACCTCTAGGCAACATTTCTCTCAGATATCCTCATTGACTTCCCTGGAGAAGCCATTACTTCTACATTAGGCACAAATTTGCCTGTAGACTGCACAGATTTCTCAGACTTCTAGTGCTTGTACTGGAGGAAAAAACATGTAGAAAAACATGGGATCCTTCTCTGACCCATCACTCCCCTTTTCTCCCCATAGCAAGATGGTACCCATCTCACAGCAAGCACTATTTATATCTAGGTGGTGTGTATCACACACATTAAGCCAAATACAAACTGAGTGTCAGTTGATACAAGTTTGTTGATTCAAATGGAATTACAGTAGTTTACTTCAGATGTATGTCTGGCCTGCAGGGGTGGTTGTTTGTGAATAGCTAACACAGAATAATCCAATTACACCACATAAAAAGTCAGTTGAGGAAAGAGATATTTCTAAATAATTCCCCTGAAGCTGCTTTCTTTTTTTGTCATCACAGCGCCACCTCTGGTGCTCTGGACTAGGCTACTTTTGCCTATTAAACTCTCAAAACCAGAGATATTTTCCACAACCCATATTTCAATAATATGATGCAGATCCTCGGCTGCTGTAAATTGTCATTGCTCCTTGGAAGTGAACAGAGTTATGACAATTTATACCTGATGAGCATCTGCCCTCAGAATCTCTCTCCATTAGCAGAGTTTGGTTTTCTGTCCTAAACTACATTAAGACTCTGCATGGATATTTTAGGTAACAATAACATCATTAAATAGAAGTAAAACAATTGAAACACTGCAGAATAAAGAGTGAAAGTTATTCTGAGTAGAAGGCACAAAGTTAAACTGGATATTTATATCAAGTTATGGCCACCCACAATTCAAGTCAGGGAGAAAATTCTTCTCCTCTTTAAAGGGAGAATAGTTTTTAGAAATTCAATTGCAACAAGTGTTGGTTAGGTGATCCAACTGCTCAAAGCACCTTTTCTCTGGTCTCAAATTGCATGTGCAACAGGCCAGTATCCATACAAAGAAAAGTTTGGGAATGAACCAAGGAAGAGTGTAGGGGGAATAAGAGGAGCTGATTCCAAGATGCCAATGTAAGTCACTTTAGAGTAAAAAGGAGAAACTGTGCCAAACAGTACAATGAATTACTCTCACTATATTATTTTACAAGTGCTTTGGAGGGTGGTGGTAGTTAAAAAGTAATCTCAACTGAACTGTATGCAACAGAACGGAACATGAACCAATGGTTTATTCTCTTATTCTGCTGTACATTTAATCAGTCTGGAATCAGGCTTCTCTTCCTTTTAAAATGATTTGGCAGGGAATATAAAGAGCTGTTGGAAGCAACTGAAGTCCCGTAAACCCCTTGTAGGATTATTTATATATTGTCTATCACCGCAGCATTGAGGAGTCTGTTTATTCCTGGGGCTAACAACTTATTCCCAACATGGAAAAAACACCATGCCATTTGAATTCATTGCTCATGATCTCCCACTTAGCTCCATCCTTTTGGAACGCATTATCTCAAACCACCCACACACTGAAATATGGCTGCTTCCCTTACTCATGTTGTTGGGAGAGGTCTCTACAGTTAAGAAACTTTCCTGAGCTATTGTTAACTGCCTTGGTCTGAGTTTATTAGCTACTTGCAAAAACACGCTGTGCGGGGTTTCTAGTACACCCAAATGCTTATCAGCTTGAGATCCAGAGATAACTGTTCATGGGGAAAGAGGGCAGATTAAATCCTATCTGAAATAACACATTTCTAGGAGCTCTGGAGACCATCCCTAGAATCACTACCAGAGAAGATAATTGGGTAATTAACAATTAGAATAATTTAACTAGTGACATAGTGGATTTTCCGCCACATGAAGTCTTTAAATCAAGACTGGATATCTTTCTAAAAGATATGCTGTAGCTTATCCAGAAGTTATGGGCTCGGTGCAGAAATTACTGGGTGAAATTCTATGGCCTGTGCTATGCAGGGGGTTAGGCCAGATCACCATAGTGGTCCTTTCTGGCCTTAAAAAACCCTATGAATTTATTAATCGAAAATTAAGGAAAATTCTGAATCCAGAATGGCCAGTATCATTTGGGAATTGCCACTGAATACATTACAGTCCAGAAGGTTTAGTAAATGTTTGTACCTTGGATTAATTTATAGTTCCTAGAGATTAGGAGATGGGGAAAGAGGAAGGAAAGGAAAATAGGTAAGAGTTTTCCTTTTCTTTTCCATGTGGCATTGTGTCAGTGAGGTGACGAGGATGTAGGGTGACCAGATGTCCCGATTGTCCCGATATTTAGGCGTTTGTCCCTCATCCCAACCGATGTTTGGTTGGGACGCAATTTGTCCCGATATTTCGCACTGCGGGGTTGTTGTTTTTTTCTCCGCCGGCGGCACTCCGGGTATTTATTTTTTTTGGCTCAGCTGGTGACGCCCCCATGTGTCCCGATATTTTCTTCGTCTCATCTGGTCACCCTACGAGGATGGTGTTAAATCTAATAGGAGTAAATCCTATTTCCCTGTTCCAGGGAAGGTATATTCTCTCGCTGTACTCACTGACCTTTCTGAATTCTTCATGCATTCAACAGCATCAGTATTACATTGGATCTTAAAACTTATCAGATGCTGGTTGGATGGTGTGGGCCAAATCCAACTTCTATTCAAATCAACAGGAATTCAAAGTCCCATTGTCTTTAATGGGTGTTGAATTGTGTCTTATAATCCTATATTATATGTTTGGACTCTATTTCCTATTGTTGAATAAAACAGCATTAGAGCAATAAAAATTATTTGGCTATTTAGTTTTAAAAGCCTAGTAAAAGGCAGTAGCCTAAATTGCCAACTCTGAATTTGCCTCTCCTGCTACAGATCCCTACTCCCTGCCAGCAGCAGGCAGTTGAAAATATTATTTCCCTTCCCTTGTATCTTTGGCAGTCACTGAATGAGATTAAGATGCCTGGTAGAATGGGAAAAAGTAGTGTAGAAACCCTCTGAATCCTAATTCAGCTGACATATATTCTGGCTTCCGTAAGGAATTTGAAGGCGCTGTCATGCCTCTTTGTTACTATGACCTGATGGGTCATGTCACTGACAGGAACATAATGAACAAATCAAATCCTCCACAGTTGTGCTGAACTCCTCCAAGAGAGTTCTTTACATCCCTCATGTGTGCAGCTGGGCAAAAGTTTTGGACTGAAATTTTTTTTTTTGGGGGGGGGGGGGGGGGAAATGCAGATTTGTATTGACCAAACATTTCTCGAATTTGTCTCAAATACTACAAATTGTTTTAATCTAAAAATCCCCCCCAAAATTAAAACGAACACATTTAATTTCAAAATTTTCCAAATGAAATCTTTCGATTGTCAATTCAAATGACTTTGTTTAAAATTGAACCATTTTTAAAAAAAAAATTGAGCTAAAAATTAAGATTAAGTGTTTTGTTTTCAGTCAAATGTAACATTTCATTCAACCCCAAATAATTTTTAAAAACTTTCAGTTCTCCAAAAAAAGTCAAAAAGTTTTTGTTTTAGGTTGACTCAAAAACTATTTTTTCCCCAATTTTTCAGTTCAGCCAGCAACTCCCTCCCCGCCCTGCAATCAGTTATTCACACAGCTTTATTGCTGTGCAGAGAACCATGAAGTGTTATAAGCCTAAATGAGAGCCGGTTCAAAGGGACCACTGTGGGGTATGTCTACATGGCAGTTTGGAGTGAACCTCCCAGGTCAACAGACTTGTGCTCTAAAAAGAGCTGTATAGACAGTGCTTTGAAGTTGCAGCTTGGACTGGAGCTCCAGCGACAAGTTCAAAGCAAAGGCTAGAGAGCTATTTTTAGAGTGCTAGCACGAGCCCTGATAGCCCAGGTCTGTGACCCGGACTAGGAGGTTTGCTCCAGAATGCTGGGTAATCATACCCAGTAAGACCAATTGTCCAATTCTGGATGATTTACACAGAGCCATATTATTCTTAGACTGACTAAAATCAGACACCCTTGTATGACATTAAAAACTTCCACAGTTTTTATCAACCGCTTTTACCAAAGCACCATACAACTCCCCTATTAATACAGCCTGGCCTTCCAGGAGCAATATTCCAGCATCCTGTCAGATTGCTTCACTTGGTGATGGATCATCTGAAATGAAAATGAAGTAAGTGGTGGGTTTTGATTTTCAAGTAGCTAGTCACCCATTCTTTCCAATTAATATGCATACATGTTTGAAAATTTGGCATATATTTGGCTCCACACCGATTTTTATCTAAATTTAACTTTATCTCTATATATATCTATCTATCTATATATTAACCCAAAGAATCACACCCAGAGGCAGTTCAATATTTCCATGACAACATTTCAAAACGAACACTTGACGTTTCTCAGACTCTCTGGTACAGAGTTAAAATAATAATTAAAAAAACAGCATTAAAAAAGTTTTTTTTTTAAATCTCATAGCACTACAACATACAGATCCTCAGGGAAACCCTGCACTCAATGAGCTATGTAGAATGCTCTGGGCTGGGCTCCATGACTACATGTCAGCAATTATAGAAGTAAAAGTTTTTGTATGTTACTGTTCACATATCCCAGCCTGTTTTAAACCTAATTTCAGGCCTCTAATGTCAACATGTACCAAATGCACCTCAGATTGAATGCAGTTAATAATTAATCTTGGGAGACAGACCTGTCCTTGCTTACAGACAACTCCCCAACCTGACGCAAATAGTCACCAGCAACCACACACCACTGAACAAAAACACTGATCCAGGAACCTATCCTTGCATCAAAGTCCGATGCCAACTCTGTCCACATATCTATTCAAGTGACATCATCATAGGACCTAATCACATCAGCCATGCCATCAGGGGCTCGTTCACCTGAACATCTACCAATGTGATATATGCCATCATGTGCCAGCAATACCCCTCTGCCATGTACATTGGCCAAACCGGACAGCCTCTATGCAAAAGAATTAATGGATACAAATCTGACATCAGGAATCGCAACATTCAAAAACCAGTAGGAGAACACTTTAACCTGTCTGGTCACTCAATGACAGACCTGCGGGTGGCAATTTTGCAACAGAAAAGCTTCAAAAACAGACTCCAACGAGAAACCGCTGAGCTTGAATTGATATGCAAACCAGGGCCGGCTCCAGGCACCAGCTTACCAAGCAGGTGCTTGGGGCGGCCACTTCGGAAAGGGGCGTCACATCCAGCTGTTCGGCGGCAATTCAGTGGACGGTCCCTCACTCCTGCTCGGAGCGAAGGACCTTCCGCCGAATTGCCGCCGCAGATCGTGATCGCGGCTTTTTTTTTGGCTGCTTGGAGCGGCCAAAACCCTGGAGCCGGCCCTGATGCAAACTAGATACTATCAACTTAGGCTTGAACAGAGACTGGGAATGGCTGAGCCATTACAAACATTGAATCTATCTCCCCATGTAAGTATTCTCACACTTCTTATCAAACTGTCTGTACTGGGCTATCTTGATTATCACTTCAAACGTTTTTTTTCTCTTACATAATTGGCCTCTCAGAGTTGGTAAGACAACTCCCACCTGTTCATGCTCTCTGTATGTATGTGTATATATATATATATATATATATATCTCCTCAACATATGTTCTAGTCTATGCATCCGAAGAAGTGGGCTGTAGCCCACGAAAGCTTATGCTCAAATAAATTTGTTAGTCTCTAAGGTGCCACAAGTACTCCTGTTCTTTTTGTGGATACAGACTAACACGGCTGCTACTCTGAAAGAAATTAATAAAGCATTTGTTTCTGAAGTGAGGGTGAAAGGTTAGTAATCAGAACAGTAAATTTCTCTTACTTCAAGGCTTCTGCTTAAATAGTCCACAGCATATTATTTTCATATCTATTTTTCCCCCAGTACACATGCATAATTCCGATTAGCAGTAAGTCAACAGATGAGGACAACAGATCATGTACACAAAACTTTTGCAATGTCACACACATATGGTACATGTGATAACAAGATGATTTATCCAGGTAAGTGACAGCAACTATAAACAATCAATGCAAGTTGGCTTTGATATACTGCTTGCAACTTTGTATCCTGGCTGGAGGGTTTTTGTGAATGTAGTTCAATGAACTGGTATCTCCCTTTTACATTAATCCAGCTCTACTGCTTGTAAGGGTAAATTGTACGCATTTAAAAGTTATTTTTAAAAGACATTTGAATGAGAGAGAGAGAGAGAAACATATTCAATATTTGTCCTCTCTTTTAATGTTTTGTTTTGTTTTGAGTCTGAGCTCAAACTGGGATTAATCTCCTTAACATAATACGCACATTCAGGATTCAGACAGTTTTAATGCAATGAAACAAATAGAAGAGAATGCATTTATTCATCATCATTGGATCATATTTGCTCTAATCTTCATTAACTGACAGACAAAGGTAGGATTTATTATACCATAACGTCTATTGACTGAGTTGTGATAATTTCATAGGAGAAAGGATGTTATACACACGGCTGATCATTTGAATACTTCAATATATATACACACAAACACACACGTGCACACACTTTCTATATTTTAAAGTTTTACATTATTGAAACAAAATGATTTGATGCTGCCAAACAAAATATTCTTTGAATTTCTATTCAGAATGATTAGATATAGTTCATTCTGAGTCAGAAGAAAAACAAATTTCAAAACGTTGACATTTCCGATGGGTCAGAAATTCCATTTTCCAACCAATTCTAGTTACAGGTGTGACCATTTAGATAGGTCATCACTTCACAGAAGCCAGGGGTCAAAGTGATAATAAATTCTTATCGGTACTGGGGCTGGCTCCGGCCCCTGGAAGGGGTGGGGCCTCAGGCAGAAGGGGCAGGGCTGAGGAGTCAGCCTCCCCAAGCCAGCCCATCCACCCTGCCTGGCCCCCGCCACTGAGGGCTCCAGCGGCGATTTAAAAGGGCCCAGGGCTCCGGCTGCCACCACAGTAGCAGCAGCAGCAGCCGGGAGCCCCAGGCTCTTTTAAATCACCGGCCCCAGAGCAGCTGCCCTTTTGCCTCCCCCACTGTCGGCAGCCTGGGGTGTGTGTGCAAAAAGGGCAACGACGTTAAAGCACTGCAGCAGCGCTTTAACATCCTTGCCCCTTTTGCCTCCCACGTCGGCGGCCCTGCCAGTAGGGTCTGTACCAACAGGGCCGCTGACGGGGGAGCGGGGGAGGGCGGGGGAGGGCGGGAAGGGGCAGTGACATTAAAGTACTGCTGCTGCAGCAGCGTTTTAAGGAGGGTTCTTTGCCATGGCAGCACTTTAACATTGTTGCCCCTTTCTATCCTCCTCCCCCTCCCCAGTGGGAGCGCTTTAACGTGTGCTGCGTACAGGCCAGTACCGGCTCGCTTTCACCCCGACTGAAGCTGACCTTACTTGCAAAATAATCAGTTAATATCTACCATTAAAAATCTTGTGCCAAATTTTCACCTAAGGTTTGCTTTGCTGTTTGCTTATATAGGGTTACCATACGTCCTCTTTTTCCCCGGACATGTCCGGCTTTTCGGCAGTCAAACCCCCGTCCGGGGGGAATTGCCAAAAAGCCGAACATGTCCGGGAAAATGGCGGCTCTGCTTCTCCCCAACTCTTCGGCTCTGTTTAAGAGCCGGGCTGCCCAAACGCTACCGGCTTCAGGCAGCCCCGTGCCTCCAGACCCTGCGCCGCCGGAGCCCGGGAGGGGAAGTGCCCGGCTGGGGGCACAGGGTCCGGAGGCACGGGGGCTGCCCGAAGCCGGCAGTGCTGGGGCAGCCCGGCTCTTAAACAGAGCCGAAGAGTCGGGGAGGAGCAGAGCCGCGGGGGCTGGAGCCTCCAGCCCCCGGGGCTCTGTAACTGACACAGTGTCAGTTACACAGAGCCCCAGCCGCTGG